>NC_048602.1:7156928-7399428 GCF_003668045.3 Cricetulus griseus | reverse complement strand
CATTTTGACACAGGGGCTCATATAGCCTACACTAGCCTCAAACTTACCTTGCAGCTGAGGATGCCCTTGAGCTTTTGATTCTTCTGCCTCTACCTTAGGACTGCTGGGATCATAGGTGCATACCACCATGTCCGGCTCACTCAAATACCTTTAGATTTCTGTGTGATACTCAGTACAATTGTTGATGCTATATGAATAATTATTACTTTATATTGTTTTGAGAATAAAGACAAAAAAAGTGAGAAGCAGCACGACTCAGTGGTAGAGCCCCTGCCTAGAATCCCCCCAGTGAGGGGCTGGGGGGCGTGGCTCAGTGGTAGAGCCCCTGCCTAGAATCCCCCCAGTGAGGGGCTGGGGGGTGGTGTGGCTCAGTGATTGGTGGAGCCACTGCCTAGAATCCCCCAGTGAGGGGCTGGGGGGTGGTGTGGCTCAGTGGTAGAGCCCCTGCCTAGAATCCCCGCAGTGAGGGGCTGGGGGGTGGTGTGGCTCAGTGGTAGAGCCCCTGCCTAGAATCCCCGCAGTGAGGGGCTGGGGGGTGGTGTGGCTCACTGGTAGAGCCCCTGCCTAGAATCCCCCAGTGAGGGGCTGGGGGGTGGTGTGGCTCAGTGGTAGAGCCCCTGCCTAGAATCCCCCAGTGAGGGGCTGGCGGGGGGGGGGGCGACCATGGCTCAGTGGTGGAGCCCCTGCCTAGAATCCCCCCAGTGAGGGGCTGGGGGCGTGGCTCAGTGATAGAGCATCAGCATAGGAGAGGTTGTTGGTTCCAACCCCAGAGTTATACACATAATCCCAGCACTGAAGAGGTTGAGGCAGGTGGATCATGTTTTGAAATCAGCTTGGGTGAAAGGAAGGAAAGAAGAAAAAAAGAAATAAAAGGAAAAAGAAGTCTGTGCCTGTGTTATGGTTTGAATTGGATATTTACCCTTAAGCTCCTATTTGATGTGTGTTCTGCAGCTGTTTGGGGGGCTATGGAGTCTCTATGATGTGGGTCCTCACTGGCAGAAGCAGGTCACTAGGGGCTGGCTGTCGAAGGTCATAATCTGACCTTGGATTCAGTAGCTCCGTGCTTTGGGGTCTCATGTTGTGTGAGCAGCTGTCACTGCAGGCTCCCACTGACAGGTGGTCCACTCTGCCTTTTCCATCACGGGGGTAGGGTGGGGATTGGGGGGGACCCTATCAACCTGTGAGACAAAATAAATCTTGCTTCCCTGGAGTTTTGTTTCTGCTGGTTTTGTCTGTCTGCTTATTTGTTGAGACAGGTGTCATGTATCACAGGCTGGCTTTCAACTCAATATATAGCCTCCAAATGGCCTTGCACCCCTGGTCCCTCTGTCCCTACCTACAGAGCACTGGAATCACAGGATTGGGCCAATACCCCTGGTTTATAGTGCACTGGGGATGAAACCCGGGGCTTTATGCAGACTAGCCAAGCACTTAGCCTCTGGGCCAAATCCCCAGTCCTCTGTCGGCATTTTGTCACAGTTTCACAAAAGTAAGTAAAAAAAAGCAAAGTAGGCCGGGCGGTGGTGGCGCACGCCTTTAATCCCAGCACTCTGGAGGCAGAGGCAGGCGGATCTCTGTGAGTTCAAGACCAGCCTGGACTACAAGAGCTAGTTCCAGGATAGGCTCCAAAGCCACAGAGAAACCCTGTCTCTAAAAACAAAAAAACAAAAAACAAAAAACAACAAAAAAGCAAAGTATAGACACACCCATCACAACCAACTGTAACTTCAGTTTGACGCCTCTTCTGGCCTCCAATGGCACTGTACAACCTTACCCCCACCACAACCGTCCATATAAACACAAATAATTTGTGTATGTGTTCACTCGTAATTTTATGCATGTGAGTGTGGGTTTGTGTAGACCTTGTGCACATGTAGAGGTCATATATGTGAACTTGGTTCTCTCTTTCCACCTTTATGTGGGTTCTAGGGATGGAACTTAAGTCATCAGGCTTATATGTTAGTTACTTTTACCTGCTGAGCCATCTTGTTGGCCCTGGGTTTGTTCTTATTTATGTTTGGTGTGTGTGTGTCCTTTGACACTCAGAGACCAACCTTGGTTTCTGCCTTTATTGTTTTTTCCTTTTTGTTTTCTTTTTTGGTTTTTCGGACAGGGTTTCTCTGTGGCTTTGGAGGCTGTCCTGGAACTAGCTCTTGTAGACCAGGCTGGTCTGGAACTCACAGAGATCTGCCTGCCTCTGCCTCCCGAGTGCTGGGACTAAAGGCTTGCGCCACCACCGCCTGGCTCTTCTTTTCCTTTTTTTGAGATAAGGCCTCTCTCTGGCCTGCTGCTAGACAAGTAAGCTGGCTGGCTAGCAAGCCCTAGGGAGGTGTCTGTCTCCTCCTCCCTAGCTTTTCATGAGGGATGTTGGGGTTCTAACTCAGGTCCCCAAGCAAATGCAGCAAGTGCTTTGCTGAATTACGGACCTCCCTCCACCTCTTTTTGAGGATGGGGCTCATCATGTAGTTCAGAATCCTCCTTTTTCTTCCCTCTGAGTGCTGAAATTTACAGACCCATGCTACTATGTATACAATGTATAGCCCGGCATCCCTGCTACTTGGTATTTTCTTTTTTCTTAACCCCCTGCCCCCACACCAGACAGGGTTACTCTGTGTAACAGTCCTGGCTGTCTCACTCTGTAGACCAGGCTGGTCTCAAACTCAGGAATCAGCCTGCTTCTGCCTCTCCAGTGCTGGGATTAAAGGTATGTGCCAGCACTGCATGGCGCCCTTTGGGACTTTAAAACTGTGGTTGGTTGAATCCACTCCTGTATATAAAGGACGGACACACACACACACACACACACACACACACACACACACCTGCACCACACTCCCCATCCCCCTAACCCTACTGTGTTATCCTTTGTAGACTAGAAACTTAGCCAGCCTGGACAGTAGAGGGTGCTCGAGAGACACTGGGAATAAAGAGGCAGTAAGGATTCTGGCCTCTCCACTGCTCTGCTCTCTCTGGCTCCTTTGGGTGGGAGGAGAGGAACACAAAGAGGTGGAGAAGGGGCAGCTTGGCCCTTCTTGGCCAAGTCTTGGCTAAGTCCCTGATTCCCCACATGCTGTGCGTTTTCTCTGTAGACTTAGGTGGCCAGAGTGTGTCTAGATTTCTGGTTTGTTTTGTTTTGAGAAGTAGTCTAGCGGTTGTTTTAATCTCCTCTCCCCAGCTCCAAGTGCACATGCTTGAGCATATGTGTGTCCGTGTGAGCATGCATATTTGTGTGTGTGTGTGTGTGTGTGTGTGTGTGTGTGGTGTGATCAGGAGACTAAGAAAGTCTTCCTCCCGTCCAACTGGCTCAAGTTGCACACAAAGTACCCAAGGTTCTTGCAGATACCCTCTTAACTTCCGAATCCGCCCACACCCCCAGCCCCACCCTGCTCCATGCACCCTCCCACTCGCTTGGCTTGCCTGCATTTGGGATCTTTTTTTGTTACCAGTTGACTCAGAGAACTTTGCTCTGGGGTGGCACTCTAATAGCCCATCATCTCCTCTCTCTCTCTCTCTCTCTCTCTCTCTCTCTTCTTTCTTCCTTTCTGTTACAGGGTTTCTCTGTGTGCCCCCCTTTTTTTCATCTTTTTAAAAAAACTTCTTTATTTTGATTTCATGTGCATTCATGTTTTACCTGCATATATGTCCATGTGAAGTTGTTGGGTCCCCTGAAACTGGAATTATGGGCAGTTATGAGCTGCCATGTGGGTGCTAGGAATTGAACCGGGTCCTTTGGAAGAACAGCCAGTGTTCTTAACCGCTGAGCCATCTCTCCAGCCCCGCTCCTTGGCATTTCTTAATAATCGTTATACTATCGGCCGGGCGTTGGTGGCACACGCCTTTAATCCCAGCACTGGGGAGGTAGAGGCAGGCGGATTTCTGTGAGTTCGAGGCCAGCCTGGTCTACATAGTGAATCCCAGGACATCCAGGGCTACACAGAGAAACCCTATCTGGAAAAACAAAGAGGAGATGGAGAGATGGCTCAGCGGTTAAGAGCACTGGCTGCTCTTCCAGAGGTCCTGAGTTCAATTCCCAGCAACCACATGGTGGCTCACAGCCATCTGTAATGAGATCTGGTGCCCTCTTCTGACCTTCAGACAAACGTGCAGGCATGTATACAAGATAAATAAATCCTAAAAGAAAAACAAACAAAAGTGAGGTGGCGGTGGTGCACACCTTTAATCCCAGCATGGCAGAGAGGCAGAGAGAGAGAGAGTCAGAGAGAGAGAGAGCAGAGAGAGAGAGGCAGAGAGAAGTTAGCCTGGGCTACAGAGTGAGCTCCAGGACAGCCGGGACTGTTATATAGAGAAACCCTGTCTTAGAAAACCAAAAAGAAACCATACTAGAGGCCACCGATAGAATTTTCCCACTCCAAGCAAACCTTGGCTTTGCTTTCAGGCCTCTCAGTTGCTTGGATGAAGTCCATCCAGAGGACAGAGGCTAATCTTTCTTTAAGTCACCGGATTGTGAGTTTAATGGTGGCTATAAAGCCTCTCACAGGAGCAGCCAGCTGCGTGCTTAATGGGATAACTGGGTCCGGTCGCCAACGTGTGATTTACATCAGAGGACGGCACACATTTACCATGGATCATCGATGAGTCTTGCCATCTTTATCCGCCTGCGTCTCTTCCTCTGGAAGCAACAATCTTCTTCCTGTCTTTCTAGATCAGGTTGCATTTTCTAGGATTTTATAATAGGTGCTGGATCCTGAGTCAATAATGCACAGGGAAGAAAAAAGAAAGGAAGGAAGGAGAGAGAGAAGGAAAGAAAGAAAAAGAAAGAAAGGAAGGAAGGAAGGAAGGAAGGAAGGAAGAACAAACGACCCTAAGTGACAAAAGCTAATCCTAAAATTGAACCGCACATTTGCAGGCTCCTGGGACAGTACCCACTCTGTCACCCAGGCTGTTTGTCACTTTCATCATCTCTGTGATCAAATGCTTGACAGAAACAAACCAAAGAGGCAGAGTCTCTTTTAATTCACAGTTTCTGAGATTTCAGCCCGACAGCTCTTTGATCCATTAACTCTGAGCCAGTGGTAAGGCACTGTAGCCAACAGGGGAAAGGAAGGGTGTTCACTTCATACTGTAGTCCAGTGGGTCTCACCCTTCCTAACGCTATGACCCTTTAATACAGTTCCTAGTGCTGTGGTGACTCCCAACCATATAACTATTTTTTGTTGCTACTTCATAACTGTAATTTTGCTACTGTTATGAATTCTAATGTAAACATCCAGTATTCGTTCTGGGGAAGGAGGGTCGAGACCCATAGGTTGAGAACGGCTGCTGTAAAGGAAGCCGGTGAGGAGAAGGATGCTCACCTCAAGAAAGACAAGTGAGTAGCACAGATCTGGGAAGGGTGGGGACCTGGCATAACCTCATAGTCTCATCCTCAGCCACTTATGGAAGGCTCACCCAAAGTTTCCCAATCCTCCTGAAGCAGGGCCATCAACCCAGGCACTAGTGCTCATCATATGAGCCTGTGGGGGGGGGCATTTCCTATTTAAGTCAGTACCATTGCTCCCAAGATTGCATCTTCTCAGTACCAAGAATTGAAAGACCCCAACTCAAGCCTAGCCTGATACCCACCAGCATGTGTTTGAAAACCACTCTGGCCACACACAGCTCTGGGTCAAAGAACACGTGAAATGGTTGGTCATGATGACCAGTCTCTGGAAATTGTTATTATTCCTAGTTTCTATTGCCTTCAACAACTGTCTGGTTTCTAAAAATTGTTATGGGTTACACGGCTCCAGAGCACCCAAGTTTTGAAAATAAGTATAAGTCACTCTGTTCCCAGAAAAACCACTAGCTGTCCCATGGCCTTGCAGGTGTAAAAACCAAAATAACATTCCAAACACCTCGTGGGCAAAATTGTAAGTTCAGTTCCCAGCCAATCAGTAAATGACTCATTCATGTTATAGCCAACCAATATGCTGTCACAATCCTGCCTAGTGACCAAAAAGACGTAAAAACTGCCTGCTTTGGAAATTCAGGGGTGTTCTCTTCCCAGGGAATGACCCCAACATGTTGGAATAAAATCCTTTGGCTTATTGCGTCAAACTTGTGTCCTGTGAGTGACTGTGGGTTCGTCTCCCGGAGTTGGACTTCACTTTTGGGTCTAACAGAATGTCAGCACCTAACACTTGGGTATTCTGGTTTCACTCTCTCCCGATATGGTCCCCTGGGTCCTACAGTCCACTAGGTTTTGCTGTGGATTGCGTGTGCCTTCTTCATCTTCAGCCATTGCCCTTGTGATGGTAGAGGCCCCTAAGAGGCTATGAGACATCTGGGTCTACTCTTCACCATGATCTTAGAGATGTGATGGTCCATCTTCATCGCCAGTCTGCCTGGGATGAGAACTCCTCAGAAGATGGCCAGGTGCACCCTTGGCGCATGTGTGAGGACGTTTCCAGAGAGGATGACTGATGGGGAATGCTGTTCTGTGTTTATGTTTCTCTTATTGGTTGTCGAATAAAGCACTTTTGACCAACAGGGAAGCAAGATAGGTGGGGCGAGGAGTCGAGGAGGTTTCTGGGAAATGTAGTAAAGAGAAGTCACCATGTAGCAGGCAGTAACAGTATACAAGCAAGAACAAACAGGAAATCGCTCTCTTCTCTCTCTTCTCTGCGGAGACACTGAGCAGATGCGGTGTAGACCCCAATGGGGCCTGGACCTTTTCTCCAGTAAGATAAGGCCATGAGGAAATACATAGATTATGGGTTAAGAATAAGAAGCCCAAGTTGACAGCCAACAGCTTATAACTAATATATATCTTGTGTGTTTATTTGGGGGCTCTGAGGCGGCTAGGGAACCAGTCAGAAATCTCATTACAGATGACCAAGAGGGGAAGACCCACATTGAATCATCTCACAGGCTGAAAAAAAAATGGGGTTTGGGTGGCGGGAGTGGGGGGAGCCTTCAAGTATAAGTGCAGCCATCCTCTCTCTCTCTCTGGGTTCTGGCTTCACCAAGATGGGCTGGACAGTCTAAAACCATGAACAAAATAAACCTCTCTTTGAAATTTTTTAGTGATTTATTTTTATTTTATGTGTTTTGGCATTTTACATGTATGCATGTCTGTGTCAGAGTGCCAGATTCCCTAGAGCTGGAGCTACAGACAGTTGGTTCAGAGAATTGAAAGTGGGTTGGCTGGAAGAGCAGCCAGTATTCTTAAAAGCTGAGCCATCTCTCCAGCCCCCAATTCCTTTGTCCTTTAAGTTCTTATAGCCAGGTATTTAAAACAACTCACACAGCCGGTGTAGAACTATGACCCCAGCACTTGAGAGGCTGAGGCAGGAGGATTGTGAATTTGATCCCAAGCTGGGCTATGTGTCAAGACAGTCTTGAGAGTCAGAAAGGATGCCAGGTGGTGGTGGTGGTGGCACATGCCTTTAATCCCAGCACTGGGGAGGCAGAGGCAGGCGGATCTCTGTGATTTTGAGGCCAGCCTGGTCTACAGAGGGAGTTCCAGGAGATAGAGGAGAGGGAGGGGGAAAACAAAAGCTTCACATGACAGTTCGTTAGTGCTCTTTCTTGTGTCTTCACCTCCCACCATGGAAAAACAAAGCAAAAATCCTCACCAGATGCTAGTGAATTGTGTGCAAGAGTGTTTGCAAGCCTGTGTGCATGAGAACGTTGAGAACGTGCATGGGCCGGCCGGTGGGGGTGGGGGCAGAGGCTGACATTCAGTGTCTTACCCTATTGCTCTGCACCTTACTTTTGAGTCAGGGTCTCTCACTAAACCTCAGGGTCTCTCACTGAACCTGAAGCTCAAGAACTTTGCAAAACCGGCTGACAGACGAGTCTTAGGGGTCCTTCTCTCTCCCACTCCCAGCCCTGGGGTTACAGGCACATGTCACTTCACCCAGCTTTTCATGTGAGTTCTGGGGGACTGAACACAGGTTCTTTTTTATTATTTAACTTTATTTTATGTGCATTGGTATGAAGGTGTCAGATCCCTTAGAACTGGAGTTACAGACATTGGGAAGCAGCCATGTGGATGCTGGGAATTGAACCTAGGTCCTCTGGAAAAGCAGCCTCTGGAAAAGCAGCTCTTAACTGCTGAGCCATCTTCCAGGCCCTCAGATGTCAACATCTGGACCTTAGATGTCTCAGCTTTCCAGCGTTACTGTGTGAAATGAAATATATTCTCTGTCCTCCATCCCAGGCTAGACTTGAACTTGCTGAATAGCTGAGAATAGCCTTGAACAGCCTGCTGGTCCCCCTGCATTCACCTCCCGAGGGCTGGGGATTGCAGGTGTGCACTCCCACAGCCAGTTTTACGTATTGGCGAGGATCAAACCCAGGGCCTCACATGTGCTGTGTGAACAGTCTGCCAACTGAACCACACCCCCAGGCCCCATTTTTGATGTTTATAAGTTACTCAAGCGCTCTGCTACAAAGCACAAATCACACCAACACAATCTCCATCCTGAGTATTCCCTCTGTGGACCTTCTGCAACCTACAGCAGTATTTACTGACGTGGCAAGTAGCCCTAAAGCTTCGTGGGTGTAACCAATGTGATGTATTAAGGGTGAAGATTCTTAGAGTTAGCCAGGCTTGAGGTGCATACCTTTAATCCCAGCAGAGGTAAGCTGTTTGGCTAGAGAGCCCAGGCACCTGCTTATTACTGTCTCAACCCACACAGGGCTTGGACTGCAAATACATATCACCAACCCTGCCTGGCTTTCTTCTTCTTCTTCTTCTTCTTCTTCTTCTTCTTCTTCTTCTTCTTCTTCTTCTTCTTCTTCTTCTTCTTCTTCTCTCCTCCTCTTCTTTCTCCCCCCTCCTCCTTCCCCTCCTCCTCCTTTCCTTCCTCCTCTTTCTCCAAATGGGGTCTCAAGAAGCATCCCTGGTTTGCATGGAGCTTCTTGTGTAGACCAGGCTTGTGGCGTCCACCCTTGACCAGCAAGAAAGACGCCACACCGAGGAATCTTCTTCAAACACAGTTTAATCGGGAACCTCTTTGCTTTGTACAATGTATAATGGCAGCGGCGGCCCCGGGCCGAGGGAGACGGGGCCTGATATAGTCTACATCTACCAATCACCTAACCCTAAGTGGCGCGCCAGGATAGGTTGTCTCCAAGCAGAATTAAGAGGATACATGACCTTTGCCTAATTTGGAGTTGTTTACCACAGAGAGCGCTTGCCGTCGGGCTGGCAGAGGGCGGAAACTGGCGCCATCTTTTGGGTGCGGTTTTCTGCAGCTCCCTACACAGGCTGGCATCACAGATATCTGTTTCCCTCTGCCTCCCAAATGCTGGGATTAAAGGTGTGTTCCATTAAATGCCCAGCTTGCAAGCATTTAAAAGAAAAATAATATAGTGGGCTAGAGAGATGGCTTGGTGGTTAAGAGCACTGGCTGCTCTTCCAGAGGACCTGGGCTTGATTCCCAGACCCCACATGGAGGCTCACAACCATCCTTGACTTCAGGTCCAGGTCCATCTGATGCCCTCTTCTGGTCTCTATAGGTAAAGCACCCATGTAAGAGACAGAAAATTCTTCCTTCCTTCCTCCCTCCCTCCCTCCCTCCCTCCCCCTCCCTCCCTCCCTCCCTCCCTTTTCTTTCTTTCTTTCTTTCTTTCTTTTTCTTTTTCCAAGACAGGGTTTCTCTGTGTAGCTTTGGAGCCTGTCCTGGCACTCGCTCTGGAGCCACCACCACCTGGCAAAAGAAAACAATTAAAAAAAAAGATTAGCCGGGTGTTGGTGGCACACACCTTTAATCCCAGCACTCGGGAGGCAGAGGCAGGAGATCTCTGTGAGTTCAAGGCCAACCTGGTCTTTAGAGTGAGTGCCAGGACAGCCTCCAAAGCAATTCAGAGAAACCCTGTCTCAAAAAACAAAAAATTTACTATCTACTAGTGTGTGTGTGTGTGTGTGTGTGTGTGTGTGTGTTTGTGTACCCAAGAATTTGTATGTATAGGCGTATCACCCAGGGTGTATGGGTGTATACCACTGTGTGTTTGGGTATATACCCCTATGTGTTTGGGTGTTTGCATTTATATCCCTGTGTTTGGGGGTGCATACCCCTATGTGTTTGGGTGTACACCCCTGTGCAGTTGGTTATTTTTACTCTTTGCTCTTTGAAGGGCCTGCCACCCGGCTCCCAAATAAATACATGAGGCTTATTTTTTCTTATGAATGCCCAGTCTTAGCTTGGCTCATTTCTAGCCAGCTTTTCTTAACTTACCCTGTCTACCTTTTGCCTCTGGGTTTTTACCTTTATCTGTTTCTGTATATCTTTTCTTTCCTTCTTATGCTGTGATGGGTGTGTGGCTGTGTGGCTGTGTGGCTGTGTGGCTGTGTGGCTGTGTGGCTGGCCCCTTCTTTTCTCACTCCCCAGTCTCTTCTTCCCCGATTTCTCCTCCTATTTATTCTCTCTGCCTGCCAGCCCCACCTACCCTTTCTTCTGCCTAGCTATTGGACATTCAGCTCTTTATTAGACCAATCATGTGTTTTAGACAGGCAAAGTGACACAGTTTCACAGAGTTAAATCAATGCAACATAAAAGAATGCAACACATCTTTGCATCATTAAACAAACATTCCACAGCATAAACGAATGTACCACATCTTAAACTAATGTTCCACAACACCCCTGTGTGTTTGGGTGTATACCCCTGTGTATATGGGTGTGTACCCATGTGAATATAGGTATGTACCCCTGTGTGTATGGGTGTATATCCTTGTGTGTATGGGTGTTTACATCTGTGTGTATGGGTGTATACTCTGGTATGTATGGGTGTATACATCTGTGTATATGAGCAAATCCCCCTCTCTTCCCTTGTCCCAGAACCAAAAGGAAGGTCAGCTAGTTGCTACTCAACCTCTCTGAGCTATCAGGTTCTCACCCCAGCTTTTGACTCCTAAGTCTTATTGATAAATAGAACAATAGAGACTTAATTTCAATCTACATATTGTGGCCGTGGCAGAGCTGGGGATATGGAGCCAGAAGCCCTGCCAGGCCGCTGCCTGAGTGGCTGGTAGGGCACTGACTGTAGGACTGTGGGACTGCAGACAGTAATTAAAATATCAGCAGATTAATGTGCAGCCACGAAGCCAACAGAAAAACATTATTTGGTACTCAATGTCGGGTGCCAATTGTAGTAAGCTTTCTTGTTGGGCTTCCTTTCCATTACCAGCCCCCCAATAATGACACAGAGACTTCTTATTAACTATGAAATCTTGGCCAACTTAAATTAATCTGCTTCTAATCATCTACATTCTACCATGTGGCTTTTATCCTTTCTCAGTATGGCATGTCCAACTTGCTCTGAGCCTGCTGGCCTCTCTGCCTGTCTTCTTCCCAGCATTCTCTCTCTTCATAAATCCTGCCTAGCTATTGGCCATTCAGCTCTTTGTCAAACTAATCACAGAGTCACATCTTCACACAGTGTAAATAAATATTCTGCAACAGTAAGGAGCAGATTTATTTTTCTCACACATAAAACAAGTCTAGAGGTAGGACTTGTCCACTCCAGGGTTATCTGGCGCCCAAGTCCTTTCTACGCTTTCACTGTGACAATCCCAGTATCCTAGATTTCAGTGGTGATTTCACCTCTTGGTTCACAGCGACCGCTGGTGTTCCAGTCATCACATCCATATCTAAATGATAAGTTATGAGGAAGGAGTAAAGGATATAAGTGACACTTGCCAGATGCTAACTCCCTTTAGGAAATTTTGCTGGAGTCCCACTGTTGGGTGAACTTTTCCTGAGGAGACATGAACAAATGTCTACCCACTATATGAATAGCACTGACAACAGATCAAAATATGATTCCACCCAAGTCTAGCTTGGCAAATCAATGGATTTATTAGGCTCATCCCCAGAGCCTCCACAGGTAAGGTATTCCTTACTGAAGATCCACCCAATACCTTGAGTATTTGGGGTTCCAGGTTCTCTTGGCTATTGTCCTACTTGTGCTCTTTATTTTTTTTTTCAGCTTGACACAAGCAAGAGTTTCTGGAAAGAGAAACCTCAATTAAGAAAATGCCTCCAGCTGGGCGTTGGTGGCACATGCCTTTAATCCCAGCACTCCAGAGGCAGAGGCAGAGGCAGAGGCAGAGGCAGAGGCAGAGGCAGAGGCAGAGGCAGAGGCAGAGGTAGAGGCAGAGGTAGAGGCAGAGGCAGAGAGGCAGAGGGAGCTCTGTGAGTTCAAGGCCAGCCAAAACCTACAGTAAAACCCTGTCTCAAACAAAACAAAACCAAAAAAAAAAAAAAAAAAAAACCAACCAAACAAGAAATCAATCTGAGTAAGCCATGAGGAGCAAACCAGTAAGCACCATTCTTCCATGGCCTTTGCTTCAGTTCCTGCCTTCAGGTTCCTGCCAGGAGTTCCTTCCTTGTCTTCAGCTCCAAGTTGGTTTTGGTCATGGTGTTTTCTTAAAACAATAGAAATCCTCATTATGACAGCTATCCTAGCTGCAAGAGAGTCTGGAAAATACCTTCTAGACAGGTACACTGTTATGTAGCAACCTCCTCTTATTTGAAACATCCCAATAAACTCACTGGTTCATCAAATTTGTCTTCCATGGTATTATTTACTTTGACCTATCATCAGTTCTTTGTCTGGGGTAAATAAATATTTGTGTCATGTGCCTCCAGGAAAAGTGTCATACAATGCTCACTGTAATTAAAGGAGACCTCTACTGCTAACGAATGTGTAGAGATAGATACAGCCTAGGCAACTAGCATTCTCTGCTACTCTGGTGGTGAGGGCACAGATCGTGGAGAGCAGAAGTGCTTTCTGTGCAGCATTTTGCACGAGAGGGTGGGAGGATCCTGTGAGCACAAGGGTTTGCGTGTGTGTTCTATTTGCCGAGCATCTGTAACAATGCCTGGCAGACAACAGCTTCCAGTAACCACGGAATGAAGGTGGCCCTGGCTGAATCAGAACAACAGAGAACACTCTTGTCACAGTTCAAAGCGTGATAGAAGTCTTAATAGAAAAACGAGGTCCATACTTTCCCAATTAATTATTTAGAAAATGATCACCCTTGCCAGGGAGCCCCATCAGTAGGACCTGATGTCATCTTTTGTGGCATTCCTAGCCATAGTACCTCCTTCAGCCCACTTCAGAGTAAGTTACAGAATCAAAATGTTTCAGACGCTTGATGTTTCTCCGTCAAGAACATTCTGGTACATGAATACCCCTAGTCAGAATAGTTAAAACATTGCTAATTCCATTGACATTCTATTATCTAACATACTCCCTCTGCAGATTTCCCCACTTAGCCTAATAAGAGTTTTGTTCTTTCAAAAAATTACCTTGTATTCAATTCACGGAAAATGAGGGTATGGCGGTGGCTAGCATGGGGGTGGGGGACTGCAGAGTACTGTTGGGGGGGGGAATATAAAATGTGCCTAGGAGAAGGCTCCACAGGTAAAAGTGCCTGTTTTACGAGTCCGACAACTTGAGTCCAGTCCTCAGAGCCTTCATTTGAAGGTCAGAACTGATCAAATGTCTCTGACCTCTGCTGCTACCATGGCATGTGTATGCTCCCTACAAAATATCAATACAACAACAACGATATTTTAAATTAAAAAAGAAAATGGCCAAGACAATAGATTTCAAATGTTCTTGTGGCAACGGAACATTTGATGAGGGCTGGGAATGTAACTCAAGGGGTAGGATGCTCGCCCAGCGTGACAAAGCCCTGCTTCTATTCACAGCGTGAAGTAGCGCCCCCCCCCAACCCCGTCTGGTGGCTCAAGCTTGTAATTTGAGCACTTCAGAAGTGGTGGGAGGGGAATCAGAAATTCAAGGTCATTCTTGTGTAGGTAATGAGTTTGAAGCCAACCTGGGCTACCTGAGACCCTGTCTCACAAAATGATGTGATAAGCTGGAAATGGAGGTGAAGAGCACGCACTGTTCTTATCGAGGAGCTGGGTTTGGTTCCCAGCACCCGTGTTTATAATCACCTCTCTCTCTAGCGCCAGGGAATCCAAGGCCTCTGGTCTCTGTGGGCAGTCCCCCAAACACCTGTACAGATACACGCTGACAAAACTGAAGAGTAAAATCTCTTTAAAAGCAAGAAGTCATGCATATCTGAATTGGGTCAATTTAGTTAAAACACAATGTATCTATGTTCCAAATATATTATATATATATATATATATATATGTATATATATTATATATTGCAATATAATACAATTATATATATACACACATACATATATATAAATATATATAATTTTGGTTTAAATTTTAATTATAATTTATTTTGCATGTGTGAATGCTTTTTTCTGCTTACATAGCTATACAACATGGTCCTGCCTAGTGCCCTTGGAGCTGAAAGGGTGTCTCGGATGTTCTTTTACTCCAGCCCCTTCCATCCCCAAATAAACACACAGATGCTATATTAATTATGAAACTGTTGGCTGATGGCTTGGGCTTCTTATTGGCTATCTCTAATTTAATTATTAACCCATTTCTACAAATCTATGTATTTCCACATGGTCTTGAATTACTGGAGAATGCCCGGACCTGTTACTCCTTTATGGTCTACATAACGGCTGATCTCTGGCAGGCTCTCCTGCCTCCCTTTCCCAGAATTCTCGTCTCCTAGTCCTGCCTATCTTCCTGCCTCATTGGCCAAACAGTGTTTTATTCATCAACCAATAAGAGAAACACACACAGCTGGGCGTTGGTGGCACATGCCTTTAATCCCAGCACTCTGGAGGCAGAGGCAGGTGGATCTCTGTGAGTTCAAGACCAGCCTGGTCTACAAGAGCTAGTTCCAGGACAGCCTCCAAAAGCCACAGAGAAACCCTGTCTTGAAAAACCAAAAGAACAAAACAAAAACAAAAATAAAGAGAAACACATATACAGAAGGACCTCCCCAATCAAAAGGAAGCATTGGATACTCTAGGATTGCATCTACAGATGGTTGTGAGCCATTGTGTCAGCGCTGGGAACTGAACCTGGGTCCTCTGTGAGAGCAGCAAGTGCTCCTCAGCACTGAGCCCTCTCTCCAGCCGCTCATTTTGTTTATTTTTTTTGAACAGGATGCCACATAGCTATGGCTAACTGCATAGTAGGTGATGGTAGTGGACCCCTCAAGCTCCTGCCCCCGTGCCCGAGTTCTGGGATTAGAGGTGCCACACCTGGTTTTGTAGACATTCTCATACACGGATGTCATTGTTCTCTGCTCCTAGTCTCTCCCATTTCCACGTATCCAATTTTCCTGTACTATGTGGCCTGAACCAGCTCGTTGCAGCTGGAGTTCAATGCCACATTTCCTTCTCTCTGATCTAGAAAGATCCATAGCCTTTCTGTCTCATTTCATTTTCTTGTGACATTGACATTTGTGGAGAGTCCAAGGCAATGCTCTATAGACTGTTTTCCTTGGATTCGTCTGGTTCTTTCTTGTTGATTTTAGCTCAGGGTAAATATGAATTTCCTCAGAATAATTCAGAAGTGGTGCTGTGTCCTTGGTGTGTCCCACTGGAGGGAACATCGTGTCTTTCTGTCTTCTTATGGGTGATTAGGGGAAGTTGGAGCCAGCTTCGTGTCTTCCTTGTAAAGGTTTCTGTCCTTGGTTCGGGAGACGGCTCAGTGGGTGAAGTGCTTGCTGAGCCTGCACAAGGATCTGAGTTCTGGTCTTGGCACCCACATAAAAGGCAGGCACTGACGAGGGGGTGGAGGTAGGCGGATAGGTCATCTTAGGTGGGAGTAAGAAACTTGTGGGACTCAATAGAGACACCTGGTGTCCATATCTGGCCTCCACACATGCATACATAATTGCATTCACCCACACATGTATCAATGCATGTGTCCATGTATGTGCACACGTGCAGACAGAAACACACACACACACACACACACACACACACACACACACACACACACCCCTAAGTTTCTGTCCTTGAGGCAGGTGTTGCAATCCATGCCTGTAATTCACACACTGGGGAGGCAGGGACAGGAGGAGGATGAGTCTGGGGCCAGCCTGCGCTACATTGAATGATTCTGTCTCAAACACTGAGGCAAACAAGAGTTCACATTTCTGTGGGGTGATACTGTCACCCCAAAACTTTTATACCAAGGCTGAAACATCAGGTAAATTTGAAATGCCAATATTGACTCTCATGCAAAGGGCCCTGACTCTTCACAAAGTTGGCACTGTTAAAGTAAGGTGTGTGTGTGTGTGTGTGTGTGTGTGTGTGTGTGTGTGTGTGTGTGGTGTTTGTATGTGAGTGTGTGGTGTGTTTGTGTGGTGTGTGGGTGTGATATGTTTGTGTGTGTATATATGTGTGTGTATTTTTTTAAAGATTTATTGATTTATTATGTATTCAGTGTTCTGCCTGCATGTCTGCCTGCAGGCCAGAGGAGGGCACCAGATCTCATTACAGATGTTGTGAGCCACTGTGTGGTTGCTGGGAATTGAACTCAGGACCTCTGGAAGAGCAGTCATTGCTCTTAACTGATGAGCCATCTCTCTAGCTCGTGTGAGTATTTTTGCCTGTGGTGTGCTTGCAAGTGTGTGTGTGTGGTATGTTTGTGTGTGTGAGAGAGGGGTGTTTGTGTGTTTGTGAGTGTGTATGCATGTGTTTCTGTGTACGTGTGTGTGTGTGTGTGTGTGTGTGTGTGTGTGTGTGTGTGTGTGTCTGTGTGTGTGTGGTGTGTTTTTGTGTGTGTGTCTATGACACCACCTGTCATTCCTCAGGATGTCATTCTCATCATCATCTTCTTCATCATCATCATCACCATTATTTTGTTTTTCAAGACAGTGTTTCTCTGTATAGCCCTGGCTGTCCTAGAATTTCTTGTTCCTAACTCAGGGATCCACCTGCTTCTGCCTCCCTGGTTGCTGAGATTAAAAGTGTGTGCCACCACCGCCCAGGCCCATTATTTTTTAAGGAGTTGTTTTATTTGCTATTATCGGATGTAAATGCGGTGTTTGTGCATGGTGTGCTTGTGGGGGATAGAGGGACAAGTCTGTGGAGTTGGTTCTCTCCTCCCCCCTCTATGTGGGTTCCAGGGACCAAGCTCAGGCTGTCAGGCTTGCACAGCAAATGCTGTGCTCTCTGTGGCATCTTGGTCCTTTTTTCCCTTTAATTATTACCATTATCGTTATTACTATTATTATTTGAGACAGGGGCCCTCACTGAACCTGAGGCTCACCCATTAGGCTAGCCTGGTTGTTGAGAGAGTAGTCATCTCCTGTCTCTGCCTCCTCAATGTCACCGTGCCCAGCTTTTCACACAGGTTCTGGGGTCAGACTTAGGTTCTCAAGTTTGCAAGGCAAGCACTTTACAGATTGACTTATCTCTCCAGACCCCTTCATGTTTTCCAGACAGGGTCTTACTCTATAGCCCAGGCTGGCCTGGAACCTATGTTCCTCCTAAGTGCCAGAATGCTAAATGTGTGGTTCAGCAGACACCTAGCCCTCTTCATTTCTCTGAGACCTTTCCCTATAGATTCTCCATAACCCCAGGCTCTCTTTTTTTATTTTCTACCACCATTGCCTCTCTTGGTTCAGAATTCCTGGGGAAAACGGGTCCAGAGTCCTTCCCACAGCCTTCCTTAGGCTCCAGAGAGCCATGAGTTTTCAGGACCACGGACAGGGAGTGGAACCGCTCACTGCAGAAGCTGTTCACTGCAGAACGACATTTCTTCAGTACTGATGCCTTACTAAGGAGTCTCCTAAATTATTTACGTTTGTTAGCTTCCTTCTGTATTTATTTTTAGGGTTGAATGGGGTTCTTGCTATGTACACTGGCCTGCAACTCATTACGTAGCCCAGGCTGGACTTGAATTCACCATTCTCCTGAATGCTGGGGTGACCACTGTACACACCGGACAGAATGATCTCCTCATTCTGTGTGTTCATGAACTTTGTTGGCTACACGTCCTGACTACAGAGGTTGAAGAACTAACATGTTCTCAGACTGCCATCCAGCTAGGTTCTGCACCTCCAATCAGGTGCACACATTTTACAAGGTATGAACAGTGGGCCTGGAGGAAGCCACACAGCAGTTGGCAAATCAGCCATTTTTTTCTTTCTCCTCCTGGAAATCCTTCGGTGATTGTCAGTCTATCCCTGTGGCACTTCCTGGCTGATGGGGCTTTCAGTTCATACTGGTGAAAACTAGTTCCTAATTAAGCAGCCAGCATCCTGACTTAGGAAGAAACGGGTTCCCTGGAGGCTCGTGTCTATAGCTAGGCTCTTGGAGCCATTGTGCCTGAATGGTCAACGTAGAATGGTCAACATTTTCAACTTTCCTGATATCTCTCTAAGCCACCTGACACCTTAGATTGCTTTATGCAAGAGCCAACTACCTGGTATGGTAGCACATGTGTGTAAACCCTGGGGTGTCATTTGGGGGCGGGGGGGGGGGGAACTGAAGCAAGATGACCATTAGTTAACAGCTAGCCTGGACTACCTAGCCAGGCTCTGTCTCAAGAAAACAAAACAAAATCAACTGGATCTCTCGCCCTCCCTCTCTTCCTCTCCCCTTCTTTTCCTTCCTCCTCCTCCCCTCTCTGATCTCATGTATCCTGGGCCAGCCTGGAACTCACTTCATGCCTGAGGCTGACCTTCTACTTCTGATTTTCCTGCCTCTGCCTCCCGAGTGCCTCTCTCTCTCTCTCTCTCTCTCTCTTTTTCTCCTAGCTTCTCTTCTATTCTGCTCCAGATCTGGAAATCAAGCTTCTATCTGTCTGTGAGTTTCCATCCAGTTGGGTTCAAGTAAAACAAGAACAGAAAACCAGAGAGAGCAGCCCTGCTCCTCTCTGAGCTGGGGGCTGGCCAGAGTACATTTCAGAACCCGTGTTCTCAGAAATGAAAAGGACCAGTCCACGTCACTTCTGAGACCCCAGTGGCTCTAGCAGGAGCTGCCCCTGGGCTGCTTCTCTTCTTGGCTGTCCATCAACCTTGCCCCATGTCTGTACACTGCTGCTTAGGTGCATCAGCACCCCTACTGACAGGCAGTGGACCAGTGACTCCCACTGATATGTACCATCTCTGGCTTATATTGGTTGCTGCAACACATTGCTGTGGACTTAATGGCTCAACCACTCAAAAAAAAATACTTCTAACAAGGGATGAATGTGTTGGCATAGGGTCCTAAGGCCTCCATGTACAATGAGATGTTACATGACCTTGAAAAGGAAGGGTAGTCGGATGTTTCTACACTGTAAATGATCTTTGCGGATATTTACAGGTTGAAGTAAGTCACAGAGGACAAAGACGATACTCTCCTGTCACCCTTAGAGCTGGAGTGCTCCTGGACCAGCACCCACACCCTGGGTCACAGCCCTGTGCGATTATGCTATTCGGAGTAACACAGTCACATCGCTGGGGCAGAGGGACACCTGAAGGCCATGTTCCCACTCCACACACCTGTCACAATGTGGCCCACAGGACAGCCACTGTTCCTGTCCCAGGAACCCTGGCAGCTGCTCTCATGCCTTGCTATCTCCTGCCAGGCATCTCCAATCTCTTTCTGCTTCTCAGTTACAGCAGTTATTAGAGCTGCCTCAGTGACGTTTCTCAACATGCCAAGGCGGAAGCTGGGAATTAGCGCCTCACAGGGGAAATGTTTTGATCTCTGCACCCGATGAAGATAGGGTTCCTTTGTCCTGTGCGCCCGCAATGGCACTGAGGAGGATAGGGAGTTTTGGAGATGCTGTGGCATGGTCTGTCTGTGAGAACGGTTCTTCACAGCAGCCCCGGGGGATCACGGGAGTTGGCTCTCTCTTTCTACCACCTGAATCCCCAGAATTGAAGTCCTTAGGTTGGGCACCTTGCTTCTACCAATCAGAACTAGCTATGTAGACTGGCTTCAAACTGAAAGACATCCATCTGCCTCTGCATGCTGAGTGCTGGGATTAAGGGCGAGCGCTATCACCTTCATGTCTTTTTTACATGACGTAATAGCAGTAGTGCAGATAGGTGCGAATGTGTGGCTCTCTCTCTCTCTCTCTCTCTCTCTCTCTCTCTCTCTCTGTGTGTGTGTGTGTGTGTGTGTGTGTGTGTTGTGTACTTGGGCCAACAAGCAACAAACCACTTTCAGACCAGTTCTCTCCTCCCACCATGTCCGTTTTGGAATTAAACTTACATCAGGCTATCAGGCTTGGTGGCAAGTACCTATACCACAGAGTCATCTGGTCAGCCTTGAAAGGCAGTCTCTTGAAAGAGGCATTTTAGAATCAAACTCACAAGCATCAGGGAGATGGCTCATTGGAAAAGTGTTTGCCACTCAAGTGTGAGGACTGAGGTTTAGATCTCCAGAACACATGGAAAAGCTGGGTGGGCATGACGCCTGCCTGTGACCCTCCCTGTGACCTTAGCACTCACAGGTGGAGACAGGGGTTCCCAGGGCAAGCTGTCTATGAGCTCTGCTTCACTGAGAGACCCCCACCTCCAGAAACCAAGTGGAGACTGATGGAGGGGACACCTGATGGCCACTGACATCCTCCACATGAACACACACATACGTGTGTCCGTGTACCTGCATACATGTGCGTGTGTGTAAGCATGAACACACACACACACACACACACACACACACACACACACACACAAACATACAGGAAAAATGACATCACTTTGAGTGACATTCAGGCCTACATCACACAGGACACAGGAGAGGAGGGGCTGGGAAACAAGAGGGTTCTAGGATGCTCCTGTTGGAAGATGCTTTCCAATGCAACCACTGGCACATGTGAGCAGTGTTTTCAGTACCACTTTGTAGACAGTAGATGAACATTTCAGGGCAGGGGCCCAGGGTCTCATGTAGCACAGGCTGGCCACAACCTCAATGAGTAGACAGGGATGACCTTGAACTGACTCCCTGCCTCCAGCTCCAGAGTGCAGGGATGCCAGGTACAGACTGTCACAAAAGGACACATGTGCATCCTTGTGGGAAACCTCTGGTCTCTCTGGTAGTTCAGAAAGCCTGCCCGTGTTAAAGGTCAAGGCGGTAAACAGCCCATGCTGCCAACATCCATGGAGAAGGTTCATCATGAGGGGAGCCGAGGGTGTGACTCTGGGTCAGTCCTTGCCTAGCATGCATGGAGCTGTGGTGCAATCCCCAGCATGGCTGAAAGCCAGATGTGATGGCACGTGCCTGTCATCCCAGCATGTAGGTGGATGACAGCTTCAAGGGCACCCACAGCCACACAGTCAGTCTGAGGGCAGTCTCTGAGCTACAGGAGACTGTGTGTCATCATGAACCATTGTCTTTGGGAACGGAATGCTGAGTCACCCCTCTGAGCAGCACACTTTGTCTTCAGGAAGGTTCCAGAAGAGATGACAGAGTACAGGGGACTTTATCCACCAGGGCACCTTTGGTGAAGCAAGAGTGGCTATTGTTAGTGCCTGGCATGGTGGTGCATGGCTGCAACCCCAGCATTCCAGAGGGGAAATGGGAGAAACAGAAATATAGCAAACTGGAGGCTATCCTGGGCTACAAGAACCCTGTCTCAAAAGGCTAAAGAAAGGAGAGCAAAGAGAAGCCAGCTGCCAACACCTGGGACCACAGAAAAGAGACTTTCCCAGAACAACTGAGGAAGATCCCTTAGAAACAATTTGCTCCTCACCCAGAGGCAGAAAGCAGTAGCCCAGGTTAGCCCAGCTCTGTAGAGCTGAAGTTGTGGTCCTTTGCCATGACAGCAAAGGAAAGACACACACAACACACCACAAAGGTCTTTTCTCACTCTGTATTTATAAAATGCTTCCAAAAGTAGAAAAATAGACATTTTGTGGAGTCTGAGGACCCACACACAATAAATACTTTTTAAAAAGTCATGAGTGGCTATAAATTAAGGCAGGGGCTTGGTGAGTCCGCACACGGAAGAATTCCAGCAGCTGGCAGGAGAGTCCAAAGTCAGGCACACTGGTCTCCACGGGCCACACACGGCAGGTCCCGGAGGAGCATGCGAAAGAGGTTGGAAGTGACAGAGATTTCCAGGCAGCCCGGGGTCTCCTGAAAGGACAGAGCTGGCTCAGGGGCTGCTGGGGCTCAGGGCTCCCAGGCTCTGCAGACCCCGGGTCTCCTCCCCAGACTCACCTTCTCCTGGGCCTCCCGGAGCCGGTGCAGCCAGCGGGAGAGGCGGTGGCTTGGGGGCCTGGGCTCTGCTGCAGGCTCAGGCTGAATCTGTGGACAGAGGAGGGGGCTGTGAGCCTACTGCTGCCACAGGGGAAGCCCCAGTGGCTGGAGGCACAGTGTGGAGGAGCCAGCGACCCAGGACTCACACAGGCCTGCAGCTGTGAGTGGATGTGTCTCAGGGTGTGAAGAGGCTGCTCCAGGATGGGGTACAAAGCAGAGTCAGTCACGTTCTCCAGGACCTGCAGTGTCAGGTGCAGCTCAGCCTCCAAGGCCTTGGGGCGCTCGTGGACCTGAGCAAGGAGACAGGAGAGAGGGCATGTGAGGACCTGGGGTGGGGGAGTCAAGGGAGATCGAGAAGGGGACAGGGCAGTGGACAGGGCAGGGGGACAGTGAGAGGGACAGGGCAGATGACAGATGAGGGGCTGCAGCCAATGTGCTCAGGTTGTGGACCCGTCATGGACTGTTAGTGAGGAAGAGAAAGGAGGGTGGAGCCCCCAACAGCACCCGGATGGACGGCCCACTGAGAGCAGGCTGTGTCTAGCCCCAGCTCACCTGCAGCAGCTTCAGGTCCCAGGCCTTGGGGAAGAGGCGGGAGCTGCACCTGACATCCTTGTTGAGCAGCCACTTTTCCTGGAGAGCAAAGGCACGGGTTAGCCCACATAGGAGGGTGAAGGTTAGACCATCGCAGAAGGGCTAGGGGTGGCCACAGCAGCAAAAGGAAAGCTCACTGCCAGGGAGACAGAGGCTCCTTCATGGCAGCAGTTATAGGTAGCGACTGCACTCAGAGCCAGAATAGGAGCGCAGTTGGGGGAGGGTGGAGGTCATCCTTGTGTGGGAGAGTCTGGGGTTAGCTCACTGAAAGCGTGGTGGGAACTAGCCCACTGCAGCAGGGGTGGCAGTCAACCCGCTGCAGGAACGGCTGAGGTTAGCCCACTCTAGCAAGAGTCAAAGTCAGCCCACTGTGCAAGTGTGGAGAGAACTTTCACACCAGTTAACATAGCATAAGGGGTTAAGCCCAGCAAAGGAGAGAGGTGGAGGCTAGCCCACCCAGGAGGGCAGAGGGAGACTCACTATGGCATCCGTGGCCTTCAGGAATGCCTCCCGCTCTTGAGGGGACAGAGACTTGAACCGGGCTATGTGACAGTCCTTTGCATCTGGTGGGAGCCTGGTCGGCCTGGGCACAGGAGCAGCGCGGGTTCCCGTCAGCACCGCGGCCAGCAGCAGCAGCAGCAGGAGCAGGCGGCCCCCAGCTGTTTCAGTGTGACAGAAGGACAGAGTGAGGGCTGGAGGAGGGGGCTGTGGACGCGCCCCCCGAGCACCAGTCTGGGGACTCACCAGGCTTCATGCTGCTCTCTGGGGTCTGTGAGGATCTGGGGATTCGGGTGAGCCCTCGAGGCTGTCCCTGGCTTCCTTGGTCTTGCTCGGTGTCTCTGGCCTGGGTCTTCCCGTGTGTGGCTCTCAGGCTTTCTCTGTCTCTCCACTGAGACATTGCCGCTGTAGTTGTGTGTGCTCAGCCATCCCAGCTCCATACTTGTATCGTCTCCTGGGCAGGCCCAGCTGATGTAGGAAAAGTGAAAACAAGGCTGGAGAATGACACCAGCCACCAGGAGAGCCCAGACTGGGGAAGCCCAGAGCAGGGCGGGGCTAGAGCAGGTGGGACATTAAAGTGAAAGAGAAAATGACAAGGGCCAAGAGCACCTGGACCAAGGTGAGTCATGAGCCTTCCCACAGGAAGCTGGGAACAGGGCAGCTTCAGGCCACAGGCTCCGGTCCTGGCTGATCGGGTCCTGTGGCTGATCTCTCTCTGAGGTGCAGGAAGTTACAGGTGTAGAACGACCTCCCTTCTGAGCAGTGTTCCACACAGGGAGCAGGAAGGATCCCCAAGAGCTGCCCAGGAGAGGCTCAGAGTCAGAGTACCCAAGACTCCAGCTCCTGTGGGTGGGAAGTGTGCAGGTGTCAAACTCACCCCGAAGTTACTCTCTTATTCTTTTTAGTCCCCAACCTGTTAGACTCTCTAATTGCATCCAGAGTTTGGGTCCCCACCCCACCCCTGTCCCTTTCTCCCGCTAGTTCTCCAGTTTCATGGCGTGTGTTGTTTTCTCCTCCTACCTCCCCCTGCCTCCCACAAAACTCTTTTTCCCCCTCAAGGTCTGCTTTCTAGTTTCAGGATGTGTGCTAGGCTCTCGTGGGAGCAGACTGTGGGGTGTCTCTTTCTTCGTCTGGGTCACCTCTTTTGGTTATGATAATACCCTGTCCGTTCATTTCCCTGAATATTTGAGAGTTTCATTTTTCTGAGTGAAATCCTGTTGTATAAGTTTCCCGTGATTTCAATGTTCGTGTTTGCTGGTGGACAGGTGGGATGGTCTCCCTTTTTTTTTTTTCTTTTTTGTTATTGTGACTGGAGCAGCTAAGACCGTGGGTGTGCAAACATCTCTGTGGTGGGGCTGAGAGCCTTTCGCCTTTTGTCCAGGTGTAGCAGAGCAGGGTCCTATGGTTTCCTTTTTCTGTTTTGTTTTTTCAGAAATCTCTGTGCTGATTTTTACTGTGGCTACACCGGATCACAGCCACAATCAGGAGCCACAGTAGATGTGTGGCTCCCATCCCCCACATTCTTGCCCACGTTTGTCATTTGTTTCCTTGATGTCCCCCTTCTGATGGAATCGCAGAGTAGCTACACTTTGTATTTCTCTGATGACTAAGGATATCAAATACTTACAGTGTTTATCCATTTATATTTGTCTGTGTTTCTTCTTTTCAGAACTGTTTGGTCAGCTCATCGGCTCATTTAGTGATTGGCAGGTGTTTTTTGCTTATTGGTTGCTTGTTCGAGATGGCCTCACTAGGTAGCCCTGGCTGGATTGGAACTCTCTGTGTAGACCAGGCTGGCCTCGAACTCACAGAGATCCACCTGTCTCTGCCTCCCCAGTGCTGGGATTAAAGGCGTGCACCTCTTCTGCCCAGCCAGACAGCAAGTTTAAAGCTAAGGTCTTTAATCCACTTTGAATAGATTTTGTGCAAGGTGAAGAATTTGCATCTGGTTTCTTTCTCTCTCGGGTGTGTTTCCAGTTTTGCCCGCATTTTGGGGGAGCATTTTCATTTTTCTACGCATTTTCTCTAAACTCTCCGAATATCAGTGCTTTGCTTACATGTATTCATGTGTACCATGTTTGAGCATGGTGGGCATCAGATCCCTTGGGTTTAGAATTACAGATGGGCCTGAGCCTCCATGTGGATGTTGGGAATTGAACCCAGATATTCCGAAGAACATCTTAGTGAGTTCCAGGAAGTGGAGGGGTTTATAGAGAGACCCTCTGAAAAAAACAAAACAAAACAAAACAAAAAACACCACCACCCCGAGACAGACAAAAGCACCCCACTTTCAATAGAGGTACTTATTTGTGCTTGTGGAAGTAAGATGAAACCATTTGGAAATCAGTTCTTTCTTTCTACCGTGGGGGGCTCAGGTATCAAACTCAGGTCCGGCAAGCCCTTTACATGTTGGTCTGTCTCTTCCAGCTCCCCAAACTTTCTGCTTAGGAACATGGTTGGCCAATGGGAGACAGACTGGCTTGTGACAAACATCTTCATTTGGGGGCTGGAAATATGATTCAAGGATTGAGAGCACTGGCTGCTCTTCCAGAGGACTGGGTTTCAATTTTCAGCTCCCACATGGCAGCTCACAACTGTAGGTATCTCCAGCTCCAGGGGATCTGATGCTCTCTTCTGGCCTCCATATGCCCTGCACATAAACAGTGCACAGACATGCAGGCCAAACATTCATATAAAAAAAACAAAAACAGAGGGGCGTTGGTGGTGCACAACTTTAATCCCAGCACTTGGGAGGCAGAGGCAGATGGATCTCTGTGAGTTCGAGACCTGCCTGGTCTACAAGAGCTAGTTCCAGGACAGCCTCCAAAACCACAGAGAAACCCTGTCTCGAACCCCCCCAAAAAATACCCAAACAAGCAAACAAACAAAAACACAAAAACAAATAAATCTTTAAAAACAAAACAAAAAAGGTCATCATTCATTCTCTAGGGATTTTATTCAGCTCCTACTAATGGTTGACACCGTCTGGGGTGCCTGGATAATAAAGCTTTAGAATGGGAACAACAAAAGTCCACGATAACATAAGCCACCTCTGGGCTTTTTCACCAGCCTGTAGCAGTGTTCTGCTGTATGGGGGAAGTGAGCCTACAGTCTGTGTTATGTCAAGTGCCAAAGATTATAAAGCAGGCAAACAGGGCGACATGATTCTCACCTTTAATTCCAACACCTGGGAGGCTGAGACAGGTAGATCTCTGAATTCAAAATCAGCCTGGCCTATAGGGCAAGTTCCAGGTAGCCAGGGTAATTACAAGAACTCCTGTCTCTGAATACAAAAACAAAACGAACCAAACCAATGGGCGGTGGTGGCACACACCTTTAGTCCCAGCACTCAGGAGGCGGAGGCAGGTGGATCTCTGAGTTTGAGACCAGCCTGGTCTACAGAGTGGGTTCCAGGACAGCCTCCAAAGCTACAGAGAAGCCCAGTCTCAAAAAAAAAAAAAAAAAATCAACAACAACAACAAAACTAACCAAACACAACAAAAAAGCCAACAACAATATGTGTGTGTGTGTGTGTGTGTGTGTGAGAAGAGAGAGAGAGAGAGAGAGAGAGAGAGAGAGGGAGAGAGAGAGAGAGAGAGAGAGAGAGAGAGAGAGAGAGGGGAAAGAAAATAGAGCAGGCAAAAGCATGGGTTCAGAAGGCCATTTTTATCGCTTTGATGCCTTCTGGGAAGACCATCGGGTGACCAGTCAAAACGGAAGGAGAGAAAGCCCAAAGAGGAACCTTCTAGACTAAGTCACAGGCCGCACACAGTGAAGATCTAGGCACCCCCTTTTGTGGAACACTTTCATGTCCACCTGTCAAGGAGGCTTTGTGTCATCATGGTTTTGAAAAGCCAAGGTCTTCTCAGATTGACTGTGGCTTGCCCACCTTTTCAAGGAAAAACAACTGCAGAGTCATAGAGAGCTGTCCAGACCTGCCCAGGGTCACATATCAAACACTAGAGCATGGCTGTGTTCTCTGTGAGCCACAGAGAAACCTTTGTGTCCCTCTCCTTCCTGTGTGGCTTGACATCGGAGAACTGGAGAAATCTGGAGAAAAGGAAACTGAGTTTTGACACCCCCACCCCTTCTTTCTCTCCTTCAAGATACCAGGAAGAGGTCAATAGTTCAACATCCTGGATGAGGGCTAGGGTGTGGCTCCCTGTTTGCCTAGAAGCTGCCCCAGAGAGGCCTGGGAGGTGGGGCTGACAGAAGAAACAAAGATTATAGGAAAATACGTTCATTTGCATATTTATGTATACCTACCAAGACCTTTAAGCACCCATCTGGAAGCTTTATATAAGTACTACTGCCGTGTTTCTAACCCCTTTGCTATGGAATTATTATTTTAATTATTATAGTTTATTAATTCTTTGAGATTGTATGCAAAATATCATAATGATATTTTACCCCAAGTGCTCCCAAACTCCTCCCAGAGTCACTCCCCACCTCTCCACTCCCAATTACTTCCCCTCTCTTTGTTTTTTTTTTTTTTGTTTTGTTGTTGTTTTTCCAGGTAGGGTTTCTCTATGTAGCCCTGGCTGTCCTGGAACTCACTCTGGCCTTGAACTTAGAGGCCCAGGTGGTGGTGGAACACTGTGAGATGGTTGTTCAAGTCCCAAAGCAGTCATGATCCACAGGTTGTGAACCTCTGTCTTAAAGGGTTATTTACTATTATATATGTTTAGCAGAACAGCATTATCAGGTTTACCCCTGGGGCCCATGGACTCTCCAATCCTGAGCTTTTTGGCAGGCATAAGTTTCCTCCTGTGGACAGATCTTAAATCCAATCAGAAGTGAGCTGGTTTCCACCATAATAGTCATGCCTATTTTTTTTTTTTTCTTGAGATAGGGTTTCTCTGTGTAGCTTTGGAGTCTATCCTGGCACTTGCTCTGGAGACCGGGCTGGCCTTGAACTCACAGAGATCCGTGTGCCTCTGCCTCCCGAGTGCTGGGATTAAAGGCATGCACCACCAACGCCTGGCGCCATTATTTCACCTATGGGTATACCTTGCCATGCTGGTCGTTATTGTAGCTAGCTTCAAGGCGAAGATCAGAAGAGCAAAGCAGCTGGCCACTAGCCCTCAACTCTAGCTTAGGCTGAAAGGGCTGACCCAGGCATGCGCTCTTCTCCAAGTCTCAAACTTCTGCCTCTCCTCGGCGTGGCTGGAGAATGAAGGCCTCTCTGAGACCTTGCTTCTGTCTTACATACTTCCCTAATGATGGGATTAAAGGTATGAGCTATAATTCTCTTTTAGACTGATTCACTCTTGTGTAGATCTGGGTGGTCTTGAACTTAGAGAGATCCCTCTGCCTCTTAATCCTGAGTCCTAGGATTAGAGGTGTGTACCACTGCCTCCTAGCTTCTGGCTGCTGGGATTAAAAGTGTGTGCCTGACTTCTATGGCCTGTGGCTGACTTTGCTTTTCTGAATCCTCAGTCAAATTTTAATAAATCCTAAATAATACATCACTACAATTCTCCTTTTTTGTCTAATACAAAAAGAAGGCTACAACTAACATAAGAAAGACTATACAAAATAAGTATATACAATATATACAGGCAACAAGTTCATCAACTAGCCTATTTGTACTTGACAAATTCAGAGAAAATATCTAGTTCCTTTACATTTGACAAGTTCAGAGAAAGTATCTAGTCCATTTGCATTTGACAATTCAGAGAAAATACTTCTTTATCTATCCTATCTTGGTGAGTCCAAAGTCTTGTACCTAATATACTTTCTATTCTAATTTGCATTAACATATTATCTTTTAATGTCTCCCACCCTTTTACACTTTACACATCTTTTAGTGAGTTTCTTTTCTGAGTCTGGTAAACTCAGAGTCTGTGAAAACTACAACTGTGACTATCTAGACTTCAACTCCCTCAGAGACCTGAGAAGGACACAATATTAACTGAGTAAACAGGAAATTCAATCAAGCAACTTCCAAAAAATGAGAGAAATGACAGAAACAGCTGGCTGCCTGGACAGTCACCCAAGTCCATATCATGCATGTAAGAATGATCAAATGACCATATCCAAAGTAAATAATGCAAAGAAAGTTGTTGAACAATTGCAATGTATTTTAATACTTGGAGACAGGGCAGCAAACAAACCCGCAGAAAATACACAAACTCAAACAAAATGTGTGTAGCATGCTGGGCGTCGGTGGCACATGCCTTTCATCCCAGCACTCGGGAGGCAGAGGCAGGCGGATCTCTGTGAGTTGGAGGCCAGCCTGGTCTCCAGAGAGAGTGCCAGGATAGGCTCCAAAGCTACACAGAGAAACCCTGTCTCGAAAAACCAAAACCAAACCAAACCAAACAAAAACAAAAACAATCAACAAGTGGTTGTCAGTGATATTGTGGCTATCATTACTAAATACCTTAGGGAATGGGGCCCCAAGGGTGAGGTCCAAGAATCTCAGATCCACAGAATGCCAAAGCAGGTGTGTGTGTGTGTGTGTGTGTGTGTGTGTGTGTGTGTGTGTGTGTGTGTGTGTGTTTGTGTGTGGCCCCGAATGTCCATATAGGTCCACATGCCTGTGTTTCAAGCCATCTGAGAATGTCTCCTAACCTTAGAAGTCATCTGTGGCCCTGGTGGCCGAGCTGGTGTCCTCCTGTTCAGTCCTGGAGCCGCTCTGCCACCTCATTGTAAGGACTCAGGCATTATGCTGGCCTGCCCCTGTCACCTGGCAGAATGCACTCAGGCAGTACCCTGGTCAGCCCAGGGTTCCATGCGTACTAGTCTGCACGCAGGTGCAAAGCACCCCATTAAAAGACAGACCGCCCCCCCACCCCCGCCCACTTAAGCTCTCTTTCTGGCTCTTCTCTCTCCGCTCTCCTGTCTTTCTGCGCCTTTCCAGCTCTCTTCCCGCTGTGCCCCTGGGGCAGACAGGACTTTTCCTGTCTCCCCCTTCTCTTCTGTTCTCTCTCTCCGTCTCTTTACCTCTTTTCTCTTTCCTTCCCCCTCCGTCCCCTTTCTAATAAAACTTCTCATTTAAGCTCTGTCTGCCTGGTGTGTTTGTCCCTCACCTAGGTCACCCTCGCCTGCCATGGACTCCGCCAAGGTCCCCCACGCCAGGACCCCCTAAAGCTTTATCCTAACACTACAATGACAGTCATCGTCTTCCCCTGGGAACTGTGCTCTCTTCTTTGGAGACAGCAGGGGGGTTCAGACACAGGGACCTGAGAGTACCACCAGCCTGAGGTCCCTAATAAGCGAATCGGGAGGTCAAAGATGATAGTGTCTTTGTGGCAGACAGGTCATGGATGGAGATGAAGGTATAAGGGCAGGACGGCTTTCCCCAGAAATTCCTTGCAGGTGCTCAACAGTCTACATAGCCTTGGTTCCTCTGTCCCACTGCACCTGACTGGTGTGTCCGTGAGGTCCAAGGGTGAGGTCCAAGAATCTCAGATCCACAGAATGCCAAAGCAGGTGTGTGTTGTGTGTGTGTGTGTGTGTGTGTGTGTGTGTGTGTGTGTGTGTGTGTGCGTGTGCGCCCCCGAATGTCCATATAGGTCCACATGCCTGTGTTTCAAGCCATCTGAGAAAGGAACCAAGGCTATAGAGACTGGTGTGTCCATATTGTATCCAGTCCCCCATCCCTGTTTTTAACCCACTCTGTCAGCTGCGCTCACAGCTTTCTGATTTTTCCACTGTCTTGGGGGACTTCCTCATGGGACCCGAAGCAAGTGAGGACACCGAAGCCTGAGCCTGGGCTCCTTATCTGCCCAAACATCCCAGTCCAAACCCAGCAGGTCTCCAGGACAGAGGTGCAAGGCAGGTGTGACTGCGAGAGGCCGAGCTGCAGGGCGGAGGGCTGGGCACTCAGGGCACCAGGCCTGGTGCACAGTGACACCAGTGCCCGTGAGAGCTTCAGAATACCGGCAGGAAGGGCCCGAATTGTGGGGACACACGCTAGGCAAAACAGTGAGGCCACCCACCCCAGCATTCCAAGGGTCCCTGTGGGAACCGAAGGAGAAGGAGCGCGGTTTCCTGCACAGCCCAGCGTTGCTTCCTCCTCCGGAACAAACAAGCGCCAGGTGACTCAGACTCCTCTTTGATTCTGGAGGGTTCTGCAGCCCCTGGCTTGGAACAGAGCAGCTGAGAATCACTCCAAGCTCCGCTGGCCAAGCGCAGCACCCCACGTGCAGCCAAGGTCATCAGGAGACAGGACATGGACTGGGTAGGTGCTGGGGCGACCCAGACAGGGGGAGTCTCCTGACTGGAGTTTTAGACCCTGAGATAAAAATACCTTCAGGCCACCTGGACACCCACCTCCTGGACAAAGGCCCAGGTTCGGGTGGAAAGGGCATCAGGATTTGAGTGTCACTAAAATGCTGTCTCACAGTGCTTAGATGATGCCAGTGCCCTGGGGTCCAGCTGCTGGGAGTGGAGGAAACCATAGCAACCAGTGTCACCCTAATGGGTCCATCACCTCAGTCTCCTCCCTCTTCCCACTGCAGGATTGGCCCCATCTTCTGCTCCTGAAGTCCAGAGCATCAGAGAGACCACAGCCAGGGCCCCTGAAAGCCAGCCCCCTCCCGCTGGGGACAAAGTATTGTTATAACTGGTTATGTCATATTTGGTTGATATCCCTAGGAGGCCTGTTCTTTTCTGAAGGGAAATGGAAGAGAAGTGGATCTGGGGGGAAGGGGAGACGGGAGGGGGACTGGAAGGGAAGGAGGGAGGGGCAGCTGTGTTTGGGATGTAAGAGAGAGGAATAAATAAAAAAAGAAAATCTAAACTTGATTTATTATTGTTTGTGGCCGTGTGTTAGCTATGTTGTGTGTGTGTGTGGGGGGGGCAACTCTATGGAGTCAGTTCTTACCTTTGTGTGAGTCTGGCCATTGAATTCAGGGCTTGAGCTGTCTTCTGACCACCACTTGTGCTTGGTGGCATTCCAGTACCCAGACTCTCACACCACACCACAAGCAAACAAATGTAGTAAAAATGAACTCAGAATATATGAGGGAACTAAACACAAAAGGCAAAGCTAGAACACTGCGAGACGATGACACAAGACGGGGCGGTGGTGGCTTTGCACACCTTTAATCCCAGCGCTAGGGAGACAGAGGCAGGGGCATCTCTGTGATGTCTATAGAGTGAGTTCCAGGCCATCAAAGGATACATAGTGAGACCCTGTCTCAAAACAACCAAGGAAATCAAACCACCCTGGGAGCAGGGACTAATGATGTAGCTCAGTTTTTGTTTGTTTGTTTGTTTTTTGAGACAGGGTTTCTCTGTGTAGCCCTGTCTGTCCTGGAACTCACTCTGTAGACCAGGCTGGCCTCAATCTCAGAGACTTCTGCCTGCCTCTGCATCCCAAGTGCTGGAATTAAAGGTTTATGCCACCACTGCTGGGCGTGGTTTAGTTGTTTGTATTTCCTGGCAAGCAGAAAACCAGAGGCTCAGTTCCCAGCACTCTATAAACTAGGTGTGGTGGCATTCCGAGGGTAGAGGTAGGAGAATCAAGAGTTCAAGGTTATCCTTGGCTACATAGCAAAGCTGGCCTGGGCTTCATGAGATGCTATCTCAAAGAAAAAAAAAAAAAAAGAAAGAAAAAGGTTTCACTCTGTGACCTTGGCTGTCCTGGAACTTGCTCTGTAGACCAGGCTGGTCTCGAACTCACAGAAATACACCTGTCTCTGCCTCCTGAGTGCTGGAATTAAAGGCGCAGTTTTGTTGTTGTTTTTGCCATCATGCCCAGTAAGAAAGGTAGTTAAGAGAGTGAAAACCCGAAATCCCTGCCTGCCTCTCCACTGAGAAGCAAGGTTTCAGGAAAACACCTGGGTCAGTTAGAGCCTGTGCTAACCGATAGTTACTAACAAATCTGTTAGAGTGACAGGAGGGACAGAAATGTGTATGGGACACATTCCCCTGACCTCTCTCATTTCCCACATGCCCAGGGCCATCAGAGGCTGGCTTTTGGCTTTCAATGGGTGCAGCTAAGTCACAGGGCCAGGGACAGAGGAGATAGGGTTCTCCTTGCAGAACCCCAAGTGACCTGTTCCTCACTCCTCCTCCCCAAGCTGAGCAATGACAGGACCCTGTTCCCAGCCTCAAGAGTTCCCGGTGTCCTTCCTGGCCCCATGCTGGCCCCAGGGCCTTGACTTCAACCTTATCATTTTCTTCTACTTGCCGACACTTCCAGAAATGCCATCCGTTCAAACTCATCTCCAATTATCCTAAATTGATCAGGCCATCTGTTTCCTGCTGGGTCCTAACCCATACACTATAATTAAAGCCATGGGAGAATGCAAAGACAGAAAAGGCAGGCTAGCAAATCGGAGACAGTAAGGATCCAATTTGGAAGTCATAGCTCACAGCCACGGGAAATGGGAAAGAAATAGTTACAAATTGTCAGAAATAGAATCACCTCCCTGAGCTGGCGATCCAAGACTGACTGCAGCTGTCCAGGCTGTAGGCTTTTCTGTGGATGGCACGCTTACAAGCCAATGTTGATAACCAGAGCTCACCCCCACAAGGAAGTACTCCGGGACTCCCTGCGGGCTGGAAAAACTCCCGCAGGGGAGATAAGTTAGATGTGAAGGAGGTGTTGGGACAGTAGAGTGCCCCGTCACTGTTTCAGATTTTTCTGTTTGTCGATCTTCATCCGATGAACACACACTGCTAATTTTATCAGGAAAAGTAGTAGTAGCTTTAATGTTTGAAATAAAACAGAGATGTTGAAATAGAGACAGAAACTTCTGTCAGGGTGTTTATACGCAAGAGAGGAGGGGGGTGGAAGGATACATAGGGAGAGACAGACAGGGATAGAGAAGGAGACAAAAAGGAAGTCTATATATGCAGGAACCTCAGGATGAAGTAGAGAGAGTTAGAAATAAAGGTTTGGGGGCTGTAGCAGCGTTAAGAAAACAAAAACATTGTTATCTTTTCCAGAGCTGGAGATGGAACTCAGAGCTTTGCACCTGCCAGGCAAGACCTAGATCCCTGAACCTCATCCTCAGCCCCTCAAGATGGGTTAAAGCAAGCCCTCTACCACTGAGCCACACCCCAGCCCCTCACTGGGGGATTCCAGGCAGGGGCTCTACCACTGAGCCACACCCCCAGCCCCTCACTGGGGGATTCTAGGCAGGAACTCTACCACTAAGCCACACCCCCAACCCCTCACTGGGGGATTCTAGGCAGGGGCTCTACCACTGAGCCACACCCCCAGCCCCTCACTGGGGGATTCTAGGCAGGAACTCTACCACTAAGCCACACCCCCAACCCCTCACTGGGGGATTCTAGGCAGGGGCTCTACCACTGAGCCACACCCAAGCCCCTGGCACATAGAGAAACCTGTGTATACAGGAAAAATCTGTTTATGTTTTAGGGGCTCACTTTTCCACCTATAGAATTGGTTATGCTGGGACCTCGCTTTTGGAAGTTTTCTGACAATGAATATATACTGATCTGCATGCATCCAATAGGTAGAGCTTGGTGGACAGTGACTTCTATTAGAAGGGCTGATTACAGTTATGATAAACGGAAGGACACAGGCTGAGGCAAAGACAGACAGACTCGAGGAGAAGCAGGGTTTGTTTTCTGAGGGTTGAGCAGCTGCCTACCTGGCACAGGGTTACTGGTTCGTAAAGTTCTCACAAGCTGACTGACATCACATGGGGCCCGGGGCCAAGCCAGAGATGATAATCTGTAAAGGTTATTCCAGTTAGGGGAACCTAGCTGTGAACTGTTTCTCATCTAGGCCCATAAAAGCCACCACAGACCATCCAGATACCATTGGCCAGTGTGGGCAGCACTCTACACACCACCCAGGGGACAGTGGGGGACAGGCCCTGCTGCAGCAGCAGACATTGTATGCACAGTGCAGGTGAGAAGAGATGCCGGGTGAGAGGAGGCTGCCGGGGTCCAGACAGTCTCCGTCCCTCTGTGTGTCCATCACTTGACCATCTGTGGATCCAGAGTCTTAGCCAACCTAAGATTGTCTCTAAGGGAAGGGCACTGACATGCTGGGGCCCTGGCCTTAGTCTCTGATGGCATAGCCCCCTGTGAGAGCAGAAATGGGACCGTATAGTGGCAGAGCTGGGGTCGGGTGTCCTGTGGACGATCCCATCAGGGTGACACTAGGTGTTAACACCTCTTCCACAATCAGAAGTGGGACCCTAGGGCTCTGGTGGCCGGGCAGTGGTGGCACATGCCTTTAGTCCCAGCACTCGGGAGGCAGAGACAGGAGGATCTCTGAGTTCAAGGTCTACATAATGAGTGCTAGAACAGCCAGGGCTACCCTTTGTGAGACAGGGTTTCTCACAAAAGAAAACAAAACAAAAGCAAAAAAAAGAAACAGCATTGCTGGGGCATATCCACTCAGAGACAAACAACTGAATTTTTGATAAAATGTTTCTAAATGAAGGCTTTCTTCACACAAATTGCTTATGGAGAGAATCAAAGCGTAGTATTTTGAAGCTGGGTGCAGGAGGTTCATGAATTTGAGTCCAGCCTGGACTACAAAGTGAGTTCCAGGTTAACCTGGGCTATCAGAGCTAGCCATGAACTGTTCACATAGATGCATATCTTTAAAAAATTTAAATGTATTTAACTTTATTTTATGTGCATTTGTGCGAAGGTATCAGATCCTCTGGAACTGGGGTAACAGACAGTTGTGAGCTGCCATGTGGGTGCTGAGAATTGAACCCAGGTTCTTGGAAAGAGCAACCAGTGCTCTTAACCACTAAGCCATCTCTCCAGACCAAGATGCATATCACAAAATACCTGTGAAATTAGCACATGTAAGCATCTTAAGAAATGGAGAAATCAGGAGTGAAGAGATGACTCCATGGCTAAGAGCACTAAAGACCTGGGTTTGGTTCCCAGCACCCACACGTTGGCTCACAACCACCTATAACTTCAAATTCAGGCCTCCCAGGCTGTCCTCTGTTTCTCTTGGGTGTCAGGCAATAATCCACATACATACATACATACATACATACATACATACATACATACATGAAACACACTGCCACTCAAAAAATAAAATAATCTTAAAAAACAAAACTCCATGAGAAATGGCTTTGCTAGTCCTTCCAGGGTGGGTTCTTGTCACACACATCTTCATTGAGATCCTGGTCACACCTGTCTCAGAGCAGATCTTCCTAGCCACGGGGGCAGAGGCAGGAAAATCAGAAACTCAAGGTCACCCTCATCTACAACTGCAGGCCAGCCTGGGCTACATAGAGAGAACTTGTTCCTCCCCTTTCCCAAAAAATAAGGCTGAGGAGAGGATGGATGAAGAAAAAACTAAAACAAAAAAACCCTCTGGACTCCACCAGAAAACATCAGATCTGATGAATGCTTTCACCAACAGTGTAGGACGCAAACACAACCTTCAGGCCCCAGTAGCTGTTATGGAGCTGAAGCTACACCCAGCATCAATTGATGGAGCCTTACCTACCGTGCATGAAGCCCTGGGTTCAATTCCCAGAACAGCATAAACGGGGCATAGTGGAGCATACCTTGTAATCCCAGCCTTCAGACAGAGGCAGGAGTAGCAGACGCAAAGGTCATCGACACTTTGATTTGAAGTCTAGCCTGGCTGCACAAGACCTTGTCTCAAACAAAACAAGACAATCAGTAGGGTTTTGGGTTTTTTTTAATGCCAATAATGAATTTGCTGAGAACAATTAGGACAAATTTTCCATTCACATTGGTTTTAATGAAATAAATAAATAAATAAATAAATAAATAAATAAATAAGAAGCAGAGAGTGATAGGAAAGCATTTGATCCAGGTATGAAATTGTCAATGAACAAAATCTACTAACAACAACAAAAAAATAAGTAAGCAACGGTAACGTAGCAAAAAATCTGGTCAGGGAAGTGAAGCCTCTCTACATTGAAAACTCAGAGGCTCTTAAACAAGAAACTGAGGATGATGGTAGATGACAAAAAGACATCTCTTCCAGGTTCATGAACTCACAGAATCAATACTGGGAAAATGACCCTATTACCATAAGTAATCCATATATGCACTACAAGCCCCATCAGAATTCCAATGATAAAGCAGGACATGGCGGTAGCGCACACCTTTCATCCCAGCACTGGGGAGGCAGAGGCAGGTGGATTGCTGTAAGTGCGAGGCCAGTCTGGCCTCAGAGAGTGTTCCAGGACAGCCAGGGCTACACAAAGAAACCCTGTCTCAAAAAACAAAACAAAAAACAAAAACAAAAACAAAACAATGACTTTCTTCACAGAACTAGAGTAAAACAATCCTAAAATTCAAATGGGAACAAAAGACCACAAAGAGTCTAAGCACTCCTGGATTATATATATATATATATATATATATATATATATAGATATAGATATAGATATAGATATAGATATAGATATAGATATAGATATAGATATATATCTGTAGTGACAGAGACTGCATGGTGATGTCCCCGAACCCAGATATGTAGACTAATGGAACAGAACAGAAGACACTGAAATGAACTTGTGGTCATCTGACTACAAAGCCGGGCATTGGTGGTGCACACCTTTAATCCCAGCACTGGGGAGCCAGAGGGAGGTGGATCTCTGTGAGTTTGAGACCAGCCTGGTCTACAAGATTAGTTCCAGGACAGCCTCCAAAGCCACAGAGAAACCCTGTCTTGAAAAACAAACAAACAGACAGACAAACAAAAAATAGGCTCCATGGGCTCACCAGGGAGTGGTGGTGTGGTCTTGTTGGAGGAATTGTGTCACTGGGGGTGGGGTTTGGGGTTCCAAACGCTCAAGCCAGGCAGAGTCTCACTCTCTCCCTGCTGCCTGCTCATCCTGACCTAGAGCTCTCCGTTTCTTCTCCCACCCTGTATGTGGAATTTTCTGTCCCTCCAGCCAGCTCCCAAATAACCACTTATGAAGACATGTTATTAATGGTAAAATTCAGCTGATAACTTAGGCTTGTTACTAACTAGCTCCTGTTTTGTATTGTGTTTTTTGTTTGTTTTTGAGACAGCTTTTCTGTGTAGCTTTGGAGGCTGTCCTGGTCTTGAGGACAGGCTGGTCTTGAACTCACAGAGAACCACCAGCCTCTGCCTCCAGAGGGCTGGGATTAAAGGCGTGAGCCACCAACGTCTAGCCCAGGGAACTAGCTCTTACAACTTAAATTAACCCATATTTTTTAAATCCATGTACAACCACGTGGCTCACGGCTTGTTACCTTCCTATCTTGTACACTACCTGTTCCTCTGTTTGTGGGTGTTGACCCCACCCTTCTTCATCCCAGAGTTCTCTCCCTGTCCACAAGTCGTACCTGACTCCTTCCTGCCTAGCTATGGCCATTTAACTCCTTATTAAACCAATAAGGGTAACACATCTTCAAAGTATACAAAAAGATTGTTCCACAACACACACCATGTGTGCCCTCGGGTTACCACGATTCCCAACATGATGAAAATGGGTTAAACCTCTGAACTGTGAGCCAGACAGCCCTAACTGTTTTCCTGTTTAAGAGTGGCTGTGGTCATGGTGTCTCTTCACAGCAATAGGGCTTTGTGTTGTAATTTAAAGAACAGAGAGAGAGAGAGAGAGAGAGAGAGAGAGAGAGAGAGAGAGAGAGAGAGAGATTCCATTTGACAGAGACCTTGTGGAGGGATTTCAGGGAAAGGGAATGGGAAAAGGAGGGAGGGGAGGGGGAGAGCAGCCTCTAGGAGCAGCAGAAAAGACAGGCAGAGAGAGAGAGAAGTGATGGGAGGCAGAGAAGCAGAGACAGTGTGAGAGAGAGAGCGAGAGAGAGAAAGAACAGAGAGAGAAAGAGAGAAGAATGGGAGGTGGGCAGGATCTCTCTTTTTTTTCTGTTTTCTTTTTTGGTTTGGTTTTTAGAGGCACAGTTTCTCTGTGGCTTTGGTTCCTGTCCTGGAACTCGCTCTATAGACCAGGCATGGTCTCGCACTCACAGAGATCCTCCTGCCTCTGCCTTCTGAGTGCTGGGATTAAAGGCGTGGGCCACCAGGATCTTTTAAAATTTAGTGAATGTGCTCAGGAGGTGCTCTTAGTGGCTGTAGCTGAGGGCGTGGCCTCTCAGAAGCCCGAGGGCAGGGCGGTAAAGATGACTGAATACTGACAAACTCGATGACGAAGACAAACCTACATAGAAGGGCACACACTTAACAAAGTCATAGAAAACGTACACGGGGAGCTGGCGAGATGGTTCAGTGGAAAAGAACACCAGATGCTCTTCCAGAATATCTGGGTTCAATTCCCAGCATCCACATGGAGGCTCAGGCCCATCTGTAATTCTAAACCCAAGGGTTCTGATGCCCACCATGCTCAAACATGGTGCACATGAATACAGTAGGCAAAGCACTGTTATTTGGAGAGTTTAGAGACAGTGCATAGAGAAAGGGAAACGCCCCTCAATAACACCGGCAAAACTGGAAACACACCCGCGAGAGAAAGAAACCAGATGCAAGTCCTTCACCCTGCACAAAATCTATTCAATGGATTAAAGACCTTAGCTTTAAACTTGCTATCTGGCTGGGCAGAAGAGGTGCATGCCTTTAATCCCAACCCTGGGAAGGCAGAGGCAGGTGGATCCCTGTGAGTTCCGAGCCAGCCTGATCTACAGAGAGGGTTCCAGGACAGCCAGGGATACACAGAGAAACATTGTCTCAAAAAACAAAAACAAACCCAAATCAATGAAGTTCTTCACAGAACTAGAAAACAACAATCCTAAAATTCAAATGGAAACAAAAGTCCACAAAGAGTCTAAGCACTCCAGAGCAGAAAGAACACTGATGGACTTCAATATATATCTGTAGTGACAGAGACTGCATGGTGCTGTCCCCAACCCAGATATGTAGAATATTGGAACAGAACAGAAGACACTGAAATGAACCTTGTGGTCATCTGACTACAAATGGCCTCCATATCTGGGCTTTGTTGGCGCATGCCTTTAATACCAGCACTGGGGAGCCAGAGGGAGGTGGTTCTCTGTGAGTTTGAGACCAGCCTGGTCTACAAGAGCTAGTTCCAGGACAGCCTCCAAAGCCACAGAGAAACCCTGTCTTGAAAAACAAACAAACAGACAGACAAACAAAAAATGGGCTCCATGGGCTCACCAGGGAGTGGCACTATTAGGCGGTGTGGTCTTGTTGGAGGAATTGTGTCACTGGGGGTGGGGTTTGGGGTTCCAAACGCTCAAGCCAGGCAGAGTCTCACTCTCTCCCTGCTGCCTGCTCATCCTGACCTAGAGCTCTCCGTTTCTTCTCCCACCCTGTATGTGGAATTTTCTGTCCCTCCAGCCAGCTCCCAAATAACCACTTATGAAGACATGTTATTAATGGTAAAATTCAGCTGATAACTTAGGCTTGTTACTAACTAGCTCCTGTTTTGTATTGTGTTTTTTGTTTGTTTTTGAGACAGCTTTTCTGTGTAGCTTTGGAGGCTGTCCTGGTCTTGAGGACAGGCTGGTCTTGAACTCACAGAGAACCACCAGCCTCTGCCTCCAGAGGGCTGGGATTAAAGGCATGAGCCACCAACGTCTGGCCCAGGGAACTAGCTCTTACAACTTAAATTAACCCATATTTTTTAAATCCATGTACAACCACGTGGCTCACGGCTTGTTACCTTCCTATCTTGTACACTACCTGTTCCTCTGTGTGTGGGTGTTGACCCCACCCTTCTTCATCCCAGAGTTCTCTCCCTGTCCACAAGTCGTACCTGACTCCTTCCTGCCTAGCTATGGCCATTTAACTCCTTATTAAACCAATAAGGGTAACACATCTTCAAAGTATACAAAAAGATTGTTCCACAACACACACCATGTGTGCCCTCGGGTTACCACGATTCCCAACATGATGAAAAGGGATTAAACCTCTGAACTGTGAGCCAGACAGCCCTAACTGTTTTCCTGTTTAAGAGTGGCTGTGGTCATGGTGTCTCTTCACAGCAATAGGGCTTTGTGTTGTAATTTAAAGAACAGAGAGACAGAGAGAGAGAGAGAGAGAGAGAGAGATGCCATTCGACAGAGCCCTTGTGGAGGGATAGCAGGGAAAGGGAATGGGAAAAGGAGGGAGGGGAGGGGGGAGAGCAGCCTCTAGGAGCAGCAGAAAAGACAGGCAGAGAGAGAGAGAAGTGATGGGAGGCAGAGAAGCAGAGACTGTGAGAGAGAGAGAGAGAGAGAGAGAGAGAGAGAGAGAAAGAAAGAACAGAGAGAGAAAGAGAGAAGAATGGTAGGTGGGCAGGATCTCTCTTTTTTTTCTGTTTTCTTTTTTGTTTTTTAGAGGCACAGTTTCTCTGTGGCTGGAACAGTTTCTCTGTTCCTGTCCTGGAACTCGCTCTATAGACCAGGCATGGTCTCAAACTCACAGAGATCCTCCTGCCTCTGCCTTCTGAGTGCTGGGATTAAAGGCGTGGGCCACCAGGATCTTTTAAAATTTAGTGAATGTGCTCAGGAGGTGCTCTTAGTGGCTGTAGCTGAGGGCGTGGCCTCTCAGAAGCCCGAGGGCAGGGCGGTAAAGATGACTGAATACTGACAAACTCGATGACGAAGACAAACCTACATAGAAGGGCACACACTTAACAAAGTCATAGAAAACGTACACGGGCAGCTGGCGAGATGGTTTATTGGAAATGAACACCAGATGCTCTTCCAGAATATCTGGGTTCAATTCCCAGCATCCACATGGAGGCTCAGGCCCATCTGTAATTCTAAACCCAAGGGTTCTGATGCCCACCATGCTCAAACATGGTGCACATGAATACAGTAGGCAAAGCACTGATATTTGGAGAGTTTAGAGACAGTGCGTAGAGAAAGGAAAACGCCCCACAATAACACCGGCAAAACTGGAAACACACCCGCGAGAGAAAGAAACCAGATGCAAGTCCTTCACCCTGCACAAAATCTATTCAATGGATTAAAGACCTTAGCTTTAAACTTGCTATCTGGCTGGGCAGAAGAGGTGCATGCCTTTAATCCCAACCCTGGGAAGGCAGAGGCAGGTGGATCCCTGTGAGTTCCGAGCCAGCCTGATCTACAGAGAGGGTTCCAGGACAGCCTGGGCTACACAGAGAAACACTGTCTCAAAAATCAAAATGAAAAACAAAAACAAAACCAAATCAATGACATTCCTCACAGAACTAGAATAAAAGAATCCTAAAATGGAAACAAAAGTCCACAAAGAGTCTAAGCACTCCTGAGCAGAAAGAACACTGATGGACTTCAATGTGTGTGTGTGTGTGTGTGTGTGTGTGTGTGTGTGTGTGTGTATCTGTATATATATCTGTAGTGACAGAGACTGCATGGTGATGTCCCTGAACCCAGATATGTAGACTAATGGAACAGAACAGAAGACACTGAAATGAACCTTGTGGTCGTCTGAATACAAATGGCCTCCATAGCCGGGCGTTGGTGGCCCATGCCTTTAATCCCAGCACTGGGGAGCCAGAGGCAGGTGGATCTCAGTGAGTTTGAGACCAGCCTGGTCTACAAGAGCAAGTTCCAGGACAGCCTCCAAAGCCACAGAGAAACCCTGTCTTGAAAAACAAACAAACAGACAGACAAACAAAAAATGGGCTCCATGGGCTCACCAGGGAGTGGCACCATTAGGAGGTGTGGTCTTGTTGGAGGAAGTGTGTCACTGGGGGTGGGGTTTGGGGTTTCAAACGCTCAAGCCAGGCAGAGTCTCACTCTCCCTGCTGCCTGCTCATCCTGACCTAGAGCTCTCCGTTTCTTCTCCCACCCTGTATGTGGAATTTTCTGTCCCTCCAGCCAGCTCCCAAATAACCACTTATGAAGACATCTTATTAATGGTAAAATTCAGCTGATAACTTAGGCTTGTTACTAACTAGCTCCTGTTTTGTATTGTGTTTTTTTTGTTTGTTTGTTTGTTTTTGAGACAGCTTTTCTGTGTAGCTTTGGAGGCTGTCCTGGAACTTGCTCTTATAGAGACCAGGCTGGTCTTGAACTCACAGAGACTCACCAGCCTCTGCCTCCAGAGGGCTGGGATTAAAGGCGTGAGTCACCAACATCCAGCCCATGGAACTTGCTCTTACAACTTAAATTAGCCCATGTTTTTTAAAATCCACGTACTACCATGTGGCTCACGGCTTGTTACCTTCCTATCTTGTACACTACCTGTTCCTCTGTGTGTGGGTGTTGACCCCGCCCTTCTTCATCCCAGAGTTCTCTCCCTGTCCACAAGTCCTACCTGACTCCTTCCTGCCTTGCTATGGCCATTTAACTCCTTATTAAACCAATAAGGGTAACACATCTTCAAAGTATACAAAAAGATTGTTCCACAACACACACCATGTGTGCCCTCGGGTTACCACGATTCCCAACATGATGAAAAGGGATTAAACCTCTGAACTGTGAGCCAGACAGCCCTAACTGTTTTCCTGTTTAAGAGTGACTGTGGTCATGGTGTCTCTTCACAGCAATAGGGCTTTGTGTTGTAATTTAAAGAACAGAGAGAGAGAGAAAGAGAGAGAGAGAGAGAGAGAGAGAGAGAGAGAGAGATGCCATTCGACAGAGCCCTTGTGGAGGGATTTCGGGGAAAGGGAATGGGAAAAGGAGGGAGGGGAGTGGGGAGAGCAGCCTCTAGGAGCAGCAGAAAGACAGGCAGAGAGAGAGAGAAGTGATGGGAGGCAGAGAAGCAGAGACAGTGTGAGAGAGAGAGAGAGAAAGAACAGAGAGAGTAAGAGAGAAGAATGGGAGGTGGGCAGGATCTCTCTTTTTTTTCTGTTTTCTTTTTTGGTTTTTAGAGGCACAGTTTCTCTGTGGCTTTGGTTCCTGTCCTGGAACTCGCTCTATAGACCAGGCATGGTCTCGCACTCACAGAGATCCTCCTGCCTCTGCCTTCTGAGTGCTGGGATTAAAGGCGTGGGCCACCAGGATCTTTTAAAATTTAGTGAATGTGCTCAGGAGGTGCTCTTAGTGGCTGTAGCTGAGGGCGTGGCCTCTCAGAAGCCCGAGGGCAGGGCGGTAAAGATGACTGAATACTGACAAACTCGATGACGAAGACAAACCTACATAGAAGGGCACACACTTAACAAAGTCATAGAAAACGTACACGGGCAGCTGGCGAGATGGTTTATTGGAAATGAACACCAGATGCTCTTCCAGAATATCTGGGTTCAATTCCCAGCATCCACATGGAGGCTCAGGCCCATCTGTAATTCTAAACCCAAGGGTTCTGATGCCCACCATGCTCAAACATGGTGCACATGAATACAGTAGGCAAAGCACTGATATTTGGAGAGTTTAGAGACAGTGCGTAGAGAAAGGAAAACGCCCCACAATAACACCGGCAAAACTGGAAACACACCCGCGAGAGAAAGAAACCAGATGCAAGTCCTTCACCCTGCACAAAATCTATTCAAAGTGGATTAAAGACCTTAGCTTTAAACTTGCTATCTGGCTGGACAGAATAGGTGCATGCCTTTAATCCCAACCCTGGGAAGGCAGAGGCAGTTGGATTTCTGTGAGTTCGAAGCCAGCCTGATCTACAGAGAGTGTTCCAGGACAGCCTGGGCTACACAGAGAAACACTGTCTCAAAAATCAAAATGAAAAACAAAAACAAAACCAAATCAATGACATTCCTCACAGAACTAGAATAAAACAATCCTAAAATTCAAATGGAAACAAAAGTCCACAAAGAGTCTAAGCACTCCTGAGCAGAAAGAACACTGATGGACTTCAATATATATATATATATATATACATATATATATATATATATATGTATATATATATATGTATATGTGTGTGTGTGTGTGTGTGTGTGTGTGTGTGTGTGTGTATCTGTAGTGAAAGAGAATGCATGGTGCTGTCCCCGAACCCAGATATGTAGACTAATGGAACAGAACAGAAGACACTGAAATGAACCTTGTGTTCATCTGACTACAAATGGCCTCCATAGCCCGGCGTTGGTGGCCCATGCCTTTAATCCCAGCACTGGGGAGGCAGAGGCAGGTGGATCTCAGTGAGTTTGAGACCAGCCTGGTCTACAAGAATTAGTTCAGGACGGCCTCCAAAGCCACAGAGAAACCCTGTCTTGAAAAACAAACAAACAGACAGACAAACAAAAAATGGGCTCCATGGGCTCACCAGGTAGTGGCACTATTAGGCGGTGTGGTCTTGTTGGAGGAAGTGAGTCACTGGGGGTGGGGTTTGGGGTTTCAAACGCTCAAGCCAGGCAGAGTCTCACTCTCTCCTTGCTGCCTGCTCATCCTGACCTAGAGCTCTCCGTTTCTTCTTCCACCCTGTATGTGGAATTTTCTGTCCCTCCAGCCAGCTCCCAAATAACCACTTATGAAGACATCTTATTAATGGTAAAATTCAGCTAATAACTTAGGCTTGTTACTAACTAGTTCCTGTTTTGTATTGTGTTTTTTGTTTGTTTGTCTTTGAGACAGCTTTTCTGAGTAGCTTTGGAGGCTGTCCTAGTCTTGAGGACAGGCTGGTCTTGAACTCACAGAGACCCACCAGCCTCTCCCTCCAGAGGGCTGGGATTAAAGTCGTGAGTCACCAACGTCTGGCCCATGGAACTAGCTCTTACAACTTAAATTAACCCATATTTTTTAAATCCATGTACAACCACGTGGCTCACGGCTTGTTACCTTCCTATCTTGTACACTACCTGTTCCTCTGTTTGTGGGTGTTGACCCCACCCTTCTTCATCCCAGAGTTCTCTCCCTGTCCACAAGTCCTACCTGACTCCTTCCTGCCTAGCTATGGCCATTTAACTCCTTATTAAACGAATAAGAGCAACACATCTTCAAAGTATACAAAAAGATTGTTCCACAACACACACCATGTGTGCCCTCGGGTTACCACGATTCCCAACATGATGAAAAGGGATTAAACCTCTGAACTGTGAGCCAGACAGCCCTAACTGTTTTCCTGTTTAAGAGTGGCTGTGGTCATGGTGTCTCTTCACAGCAATAGGGCTTTGTGTTGTAATTTAAAGAACAGAGAGACAGAGAGAGAGAAAGAGAGTGAGAGAGAGAGAGAGAGAGAGAAAGAGAGAGAGAGAGAGAGAAAGAGACAGAGAGAGATGCCATTCGACAGAGCCCTTGTGGAGGGATTTCGGGGAAAGGGAATGGGAAAAGGAGGGAGGGGAGTGGGGAGAGCAGCCTCTAGGAGCAGCAGAAAGACAGGCAGAGAGAGAGAGAAGTGATGGGAGGCAGAGAAGCAGAGACAGTGTGTGTGTGTGTGTGTGTGTGTGTGAGAGAGAGAGAGAGAGAGAGAGAGAGAGAGAAAGAACAGAGAAAGAGAGAAGAATGGGAGGTGGGCAGGATCTCTCCTTTTTTTCTGTTTTCTTTTTTTTTTCTTTTTTGGTTTTAGAGGCACAGTTTCTCTGTGGCTTTGGTTCCTGTCCTGGAACTTGCTCTATAGACCAGGCATGGTCTCGCACTCACAGAGATCCTCCTGCCTCTGCCTTCTGAGTGCTGGGATTAAAGGCGTGGGCCACCAGGATCTTTTAAAATTTAGTGAATGTGCTCAGGAGGTGCTCTTAGTGGCTGTAGCTGAGGGCGTGGCCTCTCAGAAGCCCGAGGGTAGGGCGGTAAAGATGACTGAATACTGACAAACTCGATGACGAAGACAAACCTACATAGAAGGGCACACACTTAACAAAGTCATAGAAAACGTACACGGGCAGCTGGCGAGATGGTTTATTGGAAATGAACACCAGATGCTCTTCCAGAATATCTGGGTTCAATTCCCAGCATCCACATGGAGGCTCAGGCCCATCTGTAATTCTAAACCCAAGGGTTCTGATGCCCACCATGCTCAAACATGGTGCACATGAATACAGTAGGCAAAGCACTGATATTTGGAGAGTTTAGAGACAGTGCGTAGAGAAAGGAAAACGCCCCACAATAACACCGGCAAAACTGGAAACACACCCGCGAGAGAAAGAAACCAGATGCAAGTCCTTCACCCTGCACAAAATCTATTCAAAGTGGATTAAAGACCTTCGCTTTAAACTTGCTCTGGCTGGACAGAATAGGTGCATGCCTTTAATCCCAACCCTGGGAAGGCAGAGGCAGTTGGATTTCTGTGAGTTCGAAGCCAGCCTGATCTACAGAGAGTGTTCCAGGACAGCCAGGGCTACACAGAGAAACACTGTCTCAAAAATCAAAATGAAAAACAAAAACAAAACCAAATCAATGACATTCCTCACAGAACTAGAATAAAAGAATCCTAAAATGGAAACAAAAGTCCACAAAGAGTCTAAGCACTCCTGAGCAGAAAGAACACTGATGGACTTCAATGTGTGTGTGTGTGTGTGTGTGTGTGTGTGTGTGTGTGTGTGTGTATCTGTATATATATCTGTAGTGACAGAGACTGCATGGTGATGTCCCTGAACCCAGATATGTAGACTAATGGAACAGAACAGAAGACACTGAAATGAACCTTGTGGTCGTCTGAATACAAATGGCCTCCATAGCCGGGCGTTGGTGGCCCATGCCTTTAATCCCAGCACTGGGGAGCCAGAGGCAGGTGGATCTCAGTGAGTTTGAGACCAGCCTGGTCTACAAGAGCAAGTTCCAGGACAGCCTCCAAAGCCACAGAGAAACCCTGTCTTGAAAAACAAACAAACAGACAGACAAACAAAAAATGGGCTCCATGGGCTCACCAGGGAGTGGCACCATTAGGAGGTGTGGTCTTGTTGGAGGAAGTGTGTCACTGGGGGTGGGGTTTGGGGTTTCAAACGCTCAAGCCAGGCAGAGTCTCACTCTCCCTGCTGCCTGCTCATCCTGACCTAGAGCTCTCCGTTTCTTCTCCCACCCTGTATGTGGAATTTTCTGTCCCTCCAGCCAGCTCCCAAATAACCACTTATGAAGACATCTTATTAATGGTAAAATTCAGCTGATAACTTAGGCTTGTTACTAACTAGCTCCTGTTTTGTATTGTGTTTTTTTTGTTTGTTTGTTTGTTTTTGAGACAGCTTTTCTGTGTAGCTTTGGAGGCTGTCCTGGAACTTGCTCTTATAGAGACCAGGCTGGTCTTGAACTCACAGAGACTCACCAGCCTCTGCCTCCAGAGGGCTGGGATTAAAGGCGTGAGTCACCAACATCCAGCCCATGGAACTTGCTCTTACAACTTAAATTAGCCCATGTTTTTTAAAATCCACGTACTACCATGTGGCTCACGGCTTGTTACCTTCCTATCTTGTACACTACCTGTTCCTCTGTGTGTGGGTGTTGACCCCGCCCTTCTTCATCCCAGAGTTCTCTCCCTGTCCACAAGTCCTACCTGACTCCTTCCTGCCTTGCTATGGCCATTTAACTCCTTATTAAACCAATAAGGGTAACACATCTTCAAAGTATACAAAAAGATTGTTCCACAACACACACCATGTGTGCCCTCGGGTTACCACGATTCCCAACATGATGAAAAGGGATTAAACCTCTGAACTGTGAGCCAGACAGCCCTAACTGTTTTCCTGTTTAAGAGTGACTGTGGTCATGGTGTCTCTTCACAGCAATAGGGCTTTGTGTTGTAATTTAAAGAACAGAGAGAGAGAGAAAGAGAGAGAGAGAGAGAGAGAGAGAGAGAGATGCCATTCGACAGAGCCCTTGTGGAGGGATTTCGGGGAAAGGGAATGGGAAAAGGAGGGAGGGGAGTGGGGAGAGCAGCCTCTAGGAGCAGCAGAAAGACAGGCAGAGAGAGAGAGAAGTGATGGGAGGCAGAGAAGCAGAGACAGTGTGAGAGAGAGAGAGAGAAAGAACAGAGAGAGTAAGAGAGAAGAATGGGAGGTGGGCAGGATCTCTCTTTTTTTTCTGTTTTCTTTTTTGGTTTTTAGAGGCACAGTTTCTCTGTGGCTTTGGTTCCTGTCCTGGAACTCGCTCTATAGACCAGGCATGGTCTCGCACTCACAGAGATCCTCCTGCCTCTGCCTTCTGAGTGCTGGGATTAAAGGCGTGGGCCACCAGGATCTTTTAAAATTTAGTGAATGTGCTCAGGAGGTGCTCTTAGTGGCTGTAGCTGAGGGCGTGGCCTCTCAGAAGCCCGAGGGCAGGGCGGTAAAGATGACTGAATACTGACAAACTCGATGACGAAGACAAACCTACATAGAAGGGCACACACTTAACAAAGTCATAGAAAACGTACACGGGCAGCTGGCGAGATGGTTTATTGGAAATGAACACCAGATGCTCTTCCAGAATATCTGGGTTCAATTCCCAGCATCCACATGGAGGCTCAGGCCCATCTGTAATTCTAAACCCAAGGGTTCTGATGCCCACCATGCTCAAACATGGTGCACATGAATACAGTAGGCAAAGCACTGATATTTGGAGAGTTTAGAGACAGTGCGTAGAGAAAGGAAAACGCCCCACAATAACACCGGCAAAACTGGAAACACACCCGCGAGAGAAAGAAACCAGATGCAAGTCCTTCACCCTGCACAAAATCTATTCAAAGTGGATTAAAGACCTTAGCTTTAAACTTGCTATCTGGCTGGACAGAATAGGTGCATGCCTTTAATCCCAACCCTGGGAAGGCAGAGGCAGTTGGATTTCTGTGAGTTCGAAGCCAGCCTGATCTACAGAGAGTGTTCCAGGACAGCCTGGGCTACACAGAGAAACACTGTCTCAAAAATCAAAATGAAAAACAAAAACAAAACCAAATCAATGACATTCCTCACAGAACTAGAATAAAAGAATCCTAAAATTCAAATGGAAACAAAAGTCCACAAAGAGTCTAAGCACTCCTGAGCAGAAAGAACACTGATGGACTTCAATGTGTGTGTGTGTGTGTGTGTGTGTGTGTGTGTGTGTGTGTGTATCTGTATATATATCTGTAGTGACAGAGACTGCATGGTGATGTCCCTGAACCCAGATATGTAGACTAATGGAACAGAACAGAAGACACTGAAATGAACCTTGTGGTCGTCTGAATACAAATGGCCTCCATAGCCGGGCGTTGGTGGCCCATGCCTTTAATCCCAGCACTGGGGAGCCAGAGGCAGGTGGATCTCAGTGAGTTTGAGACCAGCCTGGTCTACAAGAGCAAGTTCCAGGACAGCCTCCAAAGCCACAGAGAAACCCTGTCTTGAAAAACAAACAAACAGACAGACAAACAAAAAATGGGCTCCATGGGCTCACCAGGGAGTGGCACCATTAGGAGGTGTGGTCTTGTTGGAGGAAGTGTGTCACTGGGGGTGGGGTTTGGGGTTTCAAACGCTCAAGCCAGGCAGAGTCTCACTCTCCCTGCTGCCTGCTCATCCTGACCTAGAGCTCTCCGTTTCTTCTCCCACCCTGTATGTAGAATTTTCTGTCCCTCCAGCCAGCTCCCAAATAACCACTTATGAAGACATCTTATTAATGGTAAAATTCAGCTGATAACTTAGGCTTGTTACTAACTAGCTCCTGTTTTGTATTGTGTTTTTTTTGTTTGTTTGTTTGTTTTTGAGACAGCTTTTCTGTGTAGCTTTGGAGGCTGTCCTGGAACTTGCTCTTATAGAGACCAGGCTGGTCTTGAACTCACAGAGACCCACCAGCCTCTGCCTCCAGAGGGCTGGGATTAAAGGCGTGAGTCACCAACATCCAGCCCATGGAACTTGCTCTTACAACTTAAATTAGCCCATATTTTTTAAAATCCACGTACTACCATGTGGCTCACGGCTTGTTACCTTCCTATCTTGTACACTACCTGTTCCTCTGTGTGTGGGTGTTGACCCCGCCCTTCTTCATCCCAGAGTTCTCTCCCTGTCCACAAGTCCTACCTGACTCCTTCCTGCCTTGCTATGGCCATTTAACTCCTTATTAAACCAATAAGGGTAACACATCTTCAAAGTATACAAAAAGATTGTTCCACAACACACACCATGTGTGCCCTCGGGTTACCACGATTCCCAACATGATGAAAAGGGATTAAACCTCTGAACTGTGAGCCAGACAGCCCTAACTGTTTTCCTGTTTAAGAGTGACTGTGGTCATGGTGTCTCTTCACAGCAATAGGGCTTTGTGTTGTAATTTAAAGAACAGAGAGAGAGAGAAAGAGAGAGAGAGAGAGAGAGAGAGAGAGAGAGAGAGAGAGATGCCATTCGACAGAGCCCTTGTGGAGGGATTTCGGGGAAAGTGAATGGGAAAAGGAGGGAGGGGAGTGGGGAGAGCAGCCTCTAGGAGCAGCAGAAAGACAGGCAGAGAGAGAGAGAAGTGATGGGAGGCAGAGAAGCAGAGACAGTGTGAGAGAGAGAGAGAGAGAAAGAACAGAGAGAGAAAGAGAGAAGAATGGGAGGTGGGCAGGATCTCTCTTTTTTTTCTGTTTTCTCTTTTGGTTTTTAGAGGCACAGTTTCTCTGTGGCTTTGGTTCCTGTCCTGGAACTCGCTCTATAGACCAGGCATGGTCTCGCACTCACAGAGATCCTCCTGCCTCTGCCTTCTGAGTGCTGGGATTAAAGGCGTGGGCCACCAGGATCTTTTAAAATTTAGTGAATGTGCTCAGGAGGTGCTCTTAGTGGCTGTAGCTGAGGGCGTGGCCTCTCAGAAGCCCGAGGGCAGGGCGGTAAAGATGACTGAATACTGACAAACTCGATGACGAAGACAAACCTACATAGAAGGGCACACACTTAACAAAGTCATAGAAAACGTACACGGGGAGCTGGCGAGATGGTTCAGTGGAAAAGAACACCAGATGCTCTTCCAGAATATCTGGGTTCAATTCCCAGCATCCACATGGAGGCTCAGGCCCATCTGTGATTCTAAACCCAAGGGTTCTGATGCCCACCATGCTCAAAAATGGTGCACATGAATACAGTAGGCAAAGCACTGATATTTGGAGAGTTTAGAGACAGTGCGTAGAGAAAGGAAAACGCCCCACAATAACACCGGCAAAACTGGAAACACACCCGCGAGAGAAAGAAACCAGATGCAAGTCCTTCACCCTGCACAAAATCTATTCAAAGTGGATTAAAGACCTTAGCTTTAAACTTGCTATCTGGCTGGACAGAATAGGTGCATGCCTTTAATCCCAACCCTGGGAAGGCAGAGGCAGTTGGATTTCTGTGAGTTCGAAGCCAGCCTGATCTACAGAGAGTGTTCCAGGACAGCCTGGGCTACACAGAGAAACACTGTCTCAAAAATCAAAATGAAAAACAAAAACAAAACCAAATCAATGACATTCCTCACAGAACTAGAATAAAACAATCCTAAAATTCAAATGGAAACAAAAGCCCACAAAGAGTCTAAGCACTCCTGAGCAGAAAGAACACTGATGGACTTCAATATATATATATATATATATATATATATATATATATATATATATATATATATATATGTATATATATATATATGTATATATGTGTGTGTGTGTGTGTGTGTGTGTGTGTGTGTGTATCTGTAGTGAAAGAGAATGCATGGTGCTGTCCCCGAACCCAGATATGTAGACTAATGGAACAGAACAGAAGACACTGAAATGAACCTTGTGGTCATCTGACTACAAATGGCCTCCATAGCCCGGCGTTGGTGGCCCATGCCTTTAATCCCAGCACTGGGGAGGCAGAGGCAGGTGGATCTCAGTGAGTTTGAGACCAGCCTGGTCTACAAGAATTAGTTCAGGACGGCCTCCAAAGCCACAGAGAAACCCTGTCTTGAAAAACAAACAAACAGACAGACAAACAAAAAATGGGCTCCATGGGCTCACCAGGGAGTGGCACTATTAGGCGGTGTGGTCTTGTTGGAGGAAGTGAGTCACTGGGGGTGGGGTTTGGGGTTTCAAACGCTCAAGCCAGGCAGAGTCTCACTCTCTCCTTGCTGCCTGCTCATCCTGACCTAGAGTTCTCCATTTCTTCTCCCACACTGTATGTAGAATTTTCTGTCCCTCCAGCCAGCTCCCAAATAACCACTTATGAAGACATCTTATTAATGGTAAAATTCAGCTAATAACTTAGGCTTGTTACTAACTAGTTCCTGTTTTGTATTGTGTTTTTTGTTTGTTTGTCTTTGAGACAGCTTTTCTGAGTAGCTTTGGAGGCTGTCCTAGTCTTGAGGACAGGCTGGTCTTGAACTCACAGAGACCCACCAGCCTCTCCCTCCAGAGGGCTGGGATTAAAGTCGTGAGTCACCAACGTCTGGCCCATGGAACTAGCTCTTACAACTTAAATTAACCCATATTTTTTAAATCCATGTACAACCACGTGGCTCACGGCTTGTTACCTTCCTATCTTGTACACTACCTGTTCCTCTGTTTGTGGGTGTTGACCCCACCCTTCTTCATCCCAGAGTTCTCTCCCTGTCCACAAGTCCTACCTGACTCCTTCCTGCCTAGCTATGGCCATTTAACTCCTTATTAAACGAATAAGAGCAACACATCTTCAAAGTATACAAAAAGATTGTTCCACAACACACACCATGTGTGCCCTCGGGTTACCACGATTCCCAACATGATGAAAAGGGATTAAACCTCTGAACTGTGAGCCAGACAGCCCTAACTGTTTTCCTGTTTAAGAGTGGCTGTGGTCATGGTGTCTCTTCACAGCAATAGGGCTTTGTGTTGTAATTTAAAGAACAGAGAGACAGAGAGAGAGAAAGAGAGTGAGAGAGAGAGAGAGAGAGAGAGAAAGAGAGAGAGAGAGAGAGAAAGAGACAGAGAGAGATGCCATTCGACAGAGCCCTTGTGGAGGGATTTCGGGGAAAGGGAATGGGAAAAGGAGGGAGGGGAGTGGGGAGAGCAGCCTCTAGGAGCAGCAGAAAGACAGGCAGAGAGAGAGAGAAGTGATGGGAGGCAGAGAAGCAGAGACAGTGTGTGTGTGTGTGTGTGTGTGTGTGAGAGAGAGAGAGAGAGAGAGAGAGAGAGAGAAAGAACAGAGAAAGAGAGAAGAATGGGAGGTGGGCAGGATCTCTCCTTTTTTTCTGTTTTCTTTTTTTTTTTCTTTTTTGGTTTTTAGAGGCACAGTTTCTCTGTGGCTTTGGTTCCTGTCCTGGAACTTGCTCTATAGACCAGGCATGGTCTCGCACTCACAGAGATCCTCCTGCCTCTGCCTTCTGAGTGCTGGGATTAAAGGCGTGGGCCACCAGGATCTTTTAAAATTTAGTGAATGTGCTCAGGAGGTGCTCTTAGTGGCTGTAGCTGAGGGCGTGGCCTCTCAGAAGCTCGAGGGCAGGGCGGTAAAGATGACTGAATACTGACAAACTCGATGACGAAGACAAACCTACATAGAAGGGCACACACTTAACAAAGTCATAGAAAACGTACACGGGCAGCTGGCGAGATGGTTTATTGGAAATGAACACCAGATGCTCTTCCAGAATATCTGGGTTCAATTCCCAGCATCCACATGGAGGCTCAGGCCCATCTGTAATTCTAAACCCAAGGGTTCTGATGCCCACCATGCTCAAACATGGTGCACATGAATACAGTAGGCAAAGCACTGATATTTGGAGAGTTTAGAGACAGTGCGTAGAGAAAGGAAAACGCCCCACAATAACACCGGCAAAACTGGAAACACACCCGCGAGAGAAAGAAACCAGATGCAAGTCCTTCACCCTGCACAAAATCTATTCAAAGTGGATTAAAGACCTTCGCTTTAAACTTGCTCTGGCTGGACAGAATAGGTGCATGCCTTTAATCCCAACCCTGGGAAGGCAGAGGCAGTTGGATTTCTGTGAGTTCGAAGCCAGCCTGATCTACAGAGAGTGTTCCAGGACAGCCAGGGCTACACAGAGAAACACTGTCTCAAAAATCAAAATGAAAAACAAAAACAAAACCAAATCAATGACATTCCTCACAGAACTAGAATAAAAGAATCCTAAAATGGAAACAAAAGTCCACAAAGAGTCTAAGCACTCCTGAGCAGAAAGAACACTGATGGACTTCAATGTGTGTGTGTGTGTGTGTGTGTGTGTGTGTGTGTGTGTGTGTGTATCTGTATATATATCTGTAGTGACAGAGACTGCATGGTGATGTCCCTGAACCCAGATATGTAGACTAATGGAACAGAACAGAAGACACTGAAATGAACCTTGTGGTCGTCTGAATACAAATGGCCTCCATAGCCGGGCGTTGGTGGCCCATGCCTTTAATCCCAGCACTGGGGAGCCAGAGGCAGGTGGATCTCAGTGAGTTTGAGACCAGCCTGGTCTACAAGAGCAAGTTCCAGGACAGCCTCCAAAGCCACAGAGAAACCCTGTCTTGAAAAACAAACAAACAGACAGACAAACAAAAAATGGGCTCCATGGGCTCACCAGGGAGTGGCACCATTAGGAGGTGTGGTCTTGTTGGAGGAAGTGTGTCACTGGGGGTGGGGTTTGGGGTTTCAAACGCTCAAGCCAGGCAGAGTCTCACTCTCCCTGCTGCCTGCTCATCCTGACCTAGAGCTCTCCGTTTCTTCTCCCACCCTGTATGTAGAATTTTCTGTCCCTCCAGCCAGCTCCCAAATAACCACTTATGAAGACATCTTATTAATGGTAAAATTCAGCTGATAACTTAGGCTTGTTACTAACTAGCTCCTGTTTTGTATTGTGTTTTTTTTGTTTGTTTGTTTGTTTTTGAGACAGCTTTTCTGTGTAGCTTTGGAGGCTGTCCTGGAACTTGCTCTTATAGAGACCAGGCTGGTCTTGAACTCACAGAGACCCACCAGCCTCTGCCTCCAGAGGGCTGGGATTAAAGGCGTGAGTCACCAACATCCAGCCCATGGAACTTGCTCTTACAACTTAAATTAGCCCATATTTTTTAAAATCCACGTACTACCATGTGGCTCACGGCTTGTTACCTTCCTATCTTGTACACTACCTGTTCCTCTGTGTGTGGGTGTTGACCCCGCCCTTCTTCATCCCAGAGTTCTCTCCCTGTCCACAAGTCCTACCTGACTCCTTCCTGCCTTGCTATGGCCATTTAACTCCTTATTAAACCAATAAGGGTAACACATCTTCAAAGTATACAAAAAGATTGTTCCACAACACACACCATGTGTGCCCTCGGGTTACCACGATTCCCAACATGATGAAAAGGGATTAAACCTCTGAACTGTGAGCCAGACAGCCCTAACTGTTTTCCTGTTTAAGAGTGACTGTGGTCATGGTGTCTCTTCACAGCAATAGGGCTTTGTGTTGTAATTTAAAGAACAGAGAGACAGAGAGAGAGAAAGAGAGAGAGAGAGAGAGAGAGAGAGAGAGAGAGAGAGAGAGAGAGAGAGAGAGAGAGAGAAAGAGACAGAGAGAGATGCCATTCGACAGAGCCCTTGTGGAGGGATTTCGGGGAAAGGGAATGGGAAAAGGAGGGAGGGGAGTGGGGAGAGCAGCCTCTAGGAGCAGCAGAAAGACAGGCAGAGAGAGAGAGAAGTGATGGGAGGCAGAGAAGCAGAGACAGTGTGAGAGAGAGAGAGAGAAAGAACAGAGAGAGAAAGAGAGAAGAATGGGAGGTGGGCAGGATCTCTCTTTTTTTTCTGTTTTCTTTTTTGGTTTTTAGAGGCACAGTTTCTCTGTGGCTTTGGTTCCTGTCCTGGAACTCGCTCTATAGACCAGGCATGGTCTCGCACTCACAGAGATCCTCCTGCCTCTGCCTTCTGAGTGCTGGGATTAAAGGCGTGGGCCACCAGGATCTTTTAAAATTTAGTGAATGTGCTCAGGAGGTGCTCTTAGTGGCTGTAGCTGAGGGCGTGGCCTCTCAGAAGCCCGAGGGCAGGGCGGTAAAGATGACTGAATACTGACAAACTCGATGACGAAGACAAACCTACATAGAAGGGCACACACTTAACAAAGTCATAGAAAACGTACACGGGCAGCTGGCGAGATGGTTTATTGGAAATGAACACCAGATGCTCTTCCAGAATATCTGGGTTCAATTCCCAGCATCCACATGGAGGCTCAGGCCCATCTGTAATTCTAAACCCAAGGGTTCTGATGCCCACCATGCTCAAACATGGTGCACATGAATACAGTAGGCAAAGCACTGATATTTGGAGAGTTTAGAGACAGTGCGTAGAGAAAGGAAAACGCCCCACAATAACACCGGCAAAACTGGAAACACACCCGCGAGAGAAAGAAACCAGATGCAAGTCCTTCACCCTGCACAAAATCTATTCAAAGTGGATTAAAGACCTTAGCTTTAAACTTGCTATCTGGCTGGACAGAATAGGTGCATGCCTTTAATCCCAACCCTGGGAAGGCAGAGGCAGTTGGATTTCTGTGAGTTCGAAGCCAGCCTGATCTACAGAGAGTGTTCCAGGACAGCCTGGGCTACACAGAGAAACACTGTCTCAAAAATCAAAATGAAAAACAAAAACAAAACCAAATCAATGACATTCCTCACAGAACTAGAATAAAACAATCCTAAAATTCAAATGGAAACAAAAGTCCACAAAGAGTCTAAGCACTCCTGAGCAGAAAGAACACTGATGGACTTCAATATATATATATATATATATATATATATATATATATATATATGTATATATATATATGTATATGTGTGTGTGTGTGTGTGTGTGTGTGTGTGTGTGTGTGTATCTGTAGTGAAAGAGAATGCATGGTGCTGTCCCCGAACCCAGATATGTAGACTAATGGAACAGAACAGAAGACACTGAAATGAACCTTGTGTTCATCTGACTACAAATGGCCTCCATAGCCCGGCGTTGGTGGCCCATGCCTTTAATCCCAGCACTGGGGAGGCAGAGGCAGGTGGATCTCAGTGAGTTTGAGACCAGCCTGGTCTACAAGAATTAGTTCAGGACGGCCTCCAAAGCCACAGAGAAACCCTGTCTTGAAAAACAAACAAACAGACAGACAAACAAAAAATGGGCTCCATGGGCTCACCAGGTAGTGGCACTATTAGGCGGTGTGGTCTTGTTGGAGGAAGTGAGTCACTGGGGGTGGGGTTTGGGGTTTCAAACGCTCAAGCCAGGCAGAGTCTCACTCTCTCCTTGCTGCCTGCTCATCCTGACCTAGAGCTCTCCGTTTCTTCTTCCACCCTGTATGTGGAATTTTCTGTCCCTCCAGCCAGCTCCCAAATAACCACTTATGAAGACATCTTATTAATGGTAAAATTCAGCTAATAACTTAGGCTTGTTACTAACTAGTTCCTGTTTTGTATTGTGTTTTTTGTTTGTTTGTCTTTGAGACAGCTTTTCTGAGTAGCTTTGGAGGCTGTCCTAGTCTTGAGGACAGGCTGGTCTTGAACTCACAGAGACCCACCAGCCTCTCCCTCCAGAGGGCTGGGATTAAAGTCGTGAGTCACCAACGTCTGGCCCATGGAACTAGCTCTTACAACTTAAATTAACCCATATTTTTTAAATCCATGTACAACCACGTGGCTCACGGCTTGTTACCTTCCTATCTTGTACACTACCTGTTCCTCTGTTTGTGGGTGTTGACCCCACCCTTCTTCATCCCAGAGTTCTCTCCCTGTCCACAAGTCCTACCTGACTCCTTCCTGCCTAGCTATGGCCATTTAACTCCTTATTAAACGAATAAGAGCAACACATCTTCAAAGTATACAAAAAGATTGTTCCACAACACACACCATGTGTGCCCTCGGGTTACCACGATTCCCAACATGATGAAAAGGGATTAAACCTCTGAACTGTGAGCCAGACAGCCCTAACTGTTTTCCTGTTTAAGAGTGGCTGTGGTCATGGTGTCTCTTCACAGCAATAGGGCTTTGTGTTGTAATTTAAAGAACAGAGAGACAGAGAGAGAGAAAGAGAGTGAGAGAGAGAGAGAGAGAGAGAGAAAGAGAGAGAGAGAGAGAGAAAGAGACAGAGAGAGATGCCATTCGACAGAGCCCTTGTGGAGGGATTTCGGGGAAAGGGAATGGGAAAAGGAGGGAGGGGAGTGGGGAGAGCAGCCTCTAGGAGCAGCAGAAAGACAGGCAGAGAGAGAGAGAAGTGATGGGAGGCAGAGAAGCAGAGACAGTGTGTGTGTGTGTGTGTGTGTGTGTGAGAGAGAGAGAGAGAGAGAGAGAGAAAGAACAGAGAAAGAGAGAAGAATGGGAGGTGGGCAGGATCTCTCCTTTTTTTCTGTTTTCTTTTTTTTTTCTTTTTTGGTTTTAGAGGCACAGTTTCTCTGTGGCTTTGGTTCCTGTCCTGGAACTTGCTCTATAGACCAGGCATGGTCTCGCACTCACAGAGATCCTCCTGCCTCTGCCTTCTGAGTGCTGGGATTAAAGGCGTGGGCCACCAGGATCTTTTAAAATTTAGTGAATGTGCTCAGGAGGTGCTCTTAGTGGCTGTAGCTGAGGGCGTGGCCTCTCAGAAGCCCGAGGGTAGGGCGGTAAAGATGACTGAATACTGACAAACTCGATGACGAAGACAAACCTACATAGAAGGGCACACACTTAACAAAGTCATAGAAAACGTACACGGGCAGCTGGCGAGATGGTTTATTGGAAATGAACACCAGATGCTCTTCCAGAATATCTGGGTTCAATTCCCAGCATCCACATGGAGGCTCAGGCCCATCTGTAATTCTAAACCCAAGGGTTCTGATGCCCACCATGCTCAAACATGGTGCACATGAATACAGTAGGCAAAGCACTGATATTTGGAGAGTTTAGAGACAGTGCGTAGAGAAAGGAAAACGCCCCACAATAACACCGGCAAAACTGGAAACACACCCGCGAGAGAAAGAAACCAGATGCAAGTCCTTCACCCTGCACAAAATCTATTCAAAGTGGATTAAAGACCTTCGCTTTAAACTTGCTCTGGCTGGACAGAATAGGTGCATGCCTTTAATCCCAACCCTGGGAAGGCAGAGGCAGTTGGATTTCTGTGAGTTCGAAGCCAGCCTGATCTACAGAGAGTGTTCCAGGACAGCCAGGGCTACACAGAGAAACACTGTCTCAAAAATCAAAATGAAAAACAAAAACAAAACCAAATCAATGACATTCCTCACAGAACTAGAATAAAAGAATCCTAAAATGGAAACAAAAGTCCACAAAGAGTCTAAGCACTCCTGAGCAGAAAAAACACTGATGGACTTCAATGTGTGTGTGTGTGTGTGTGTGTGTGTGTGTGTGTGTGTGTGTGTGTGTATCTGTATATATATCTGTAGTGACAGAGACTGCATGGTGATGTCCCTGAACCCAGATATGTAGACTAATGGAACAGAACAGAAGACACTGAAATGAACCTTGTGGTCGTCTGAATACAAATGGCCTCCATAGCCGGGCGTTGGTGGCCCATGCCTTTAATCCCAGCACTGGGGAGCCAGAGGCAGGTGGATCTCAGTGAGTTTGAGACCAGCCTGGTCTACAAGAGCAAGTTCCAGGACAGCCTCCAAAGCCACAGAGAAACCCTGTCTTGAAAAACAAACAAACAGACAGACAAACAAAAAATGGGCTCCATGGGCTCACCAGGGAGTGGCACCATTAGGAGGTGTGGTCTTGTTGGAGGAAGTGTGTCACTGGGGGTGGGGTTTGGGGTTTCAAACGCTCAAGCCAGGCAGAGTCTCACTCTCCCTGCTGCCTGCTCATCCTGACCTAGAGCTCTCCGTTTCTTCTCCCACCCTGTATGTAGAATTTTCTGTCCCTCCAGCCAGCTCCCAAATAACCACTTATGAAGACATCTTATTAATGGTAAAATTCAGCTGATAACTTAGGCTTGTTACTAACTAGCTCCTGTTTTGTATTGTGTTTTTTTTGTTTGTTTGTTTGTTTTTGAGACAGCTTTTCTGTGTAGCTTTGGAGGCTGTCCTGGAACTTGCTCTTATAGAGACCAGGCTGGTCTTGAACTCACAGAGACCCACCAGCCTCTGCCTCCAGAGGGCTGGGATTAAAGGCGTGAGTCACCAACATCCAGCCCATGGAACTTGCTCTTACAACTTAAATTAGCCCATATTTTTTAAAATCCACGTACTACCATGTGGCTCACGGCTTGTTACCTTCCTATCTTGTACACTACCTGTTCCTCTGTGTGTGGGTGTTGACCCCGCCCTTCTTCATCCCAGAGTTCTCTCCCTGTCCACAAGTCCTACCTGACTCCTTCCTGCCTTGCTATGGCCATTTAACTCCTTATTAAACCAATAAGGGTAACACATCTTCAAAGTATACAAAAAGATTGTTCCACAACACACACCATGTGTGCCCTCGGGTTACCACGATTCCCAACATGATGAAAAGGGATTAAACCTCTGAACTGTGAGCCAGACAGCCCTAACTGTTTTCCTGTTTAAGAGTGACTGTGGTCATGGTGTCTCTTCACAGCAATAGGGCTTTGTGTTGTAATTTAAAGAACAGAGAGAGAGAGAAAGAGAGAGAGAGAGAGAGAGAGAGAGAGAGAGAGAGAGAGATGCCATTCGACAGAGCCCTTGTGGAGGGATTTCGGGGAAAGTGAATGGGAAAAGGAGGGAGGGGAGTGGGGAGAGCAGCCTCTAGGAGCAGCAGAAAGACAGGCAGAGAGAGAGAGAAGTGATGGGAGGCAGAGAAGCAGAGACAGTGTGAGAGAGAGAGAGAGAGAAAGAACAGAGAGAGAAAGAGAGAAGAATGGGAGGTGGGCAGGATCTCTCTTTTTTTTCTGTTTTCTCTTTTGGTTTTTAGAGGCACAGTTTCTCTGTGGCTTTGGTTCCTGTCCTGGAACTCGCTCTATAGACCAGGCATGGTCTCGCACTCACAGAGATCCTCCTGCCTCTGCCTTCTGAGTGCTGGGATTAAAGGCGTGGGCCACCAGGATCTTTTAAAATTTAGTGAATGTGCTCAGGAGGTGCTCTTAGTGGCTGTAGCTGAGGGCGTGGCCTCTCAGAAGCCCGAGGGCAGGGCGGTAAAGATGACTGAATACTGACAAACTCGATGACGAAGACAAACCTACATAGAAGGGCACACACTTAACAAAGTCATAGAAAACGTACACGGGGAGCTGGCGAGATGGTTCAGTGGAAAAGAACACCAGATGCTCTTCCAGAATATCTGGGTTCAATTCCCAGCATCCACATGGAGGCTCAGGCCCATCTGTGATTCTAAACCCAAGGGTTCTGATGCCCACCATGCTCAAAAATGGTGCACATGAATACAGTAGGCAAAGCACTGATATTTGGAGAGTTTAGAGACAGTGCGTAGAGAAAGGAAAACGCCCCACAATAACACCGGCAAAACTGGAAACACACCCGCGAGAGAAAGAAACCAGATGCAAGTCCTTCACCCTGCACAAAATCTATTCAAAGTGGATTAAAGACCTTAGCTTTAAACTTGCTATCTGGCTGGACAGAATAGGTGCATGCCTTTAATCCCAACCCTGGGAAGGCAGAGGCAGTTGGATTTCTGTGAGTTCGAAGCCAGCCTGATCTACAGAGAGTGTTCCAGGACAGCCTGGGCTACACAGAGAAACACTGTCTCAAAAATCAAAATGAAAAACAAAAACAAAACCAAATCAATGACATTCCTCACAGAACTAGAATAAAACAATCCTAAAATTCAAATGGAAACAAAAGCCCACAAAGAGTCTAAGCACTCCTGAGCAGAAAGAACACTGATGGACTTCAATATATATATATATATATATACATATATATATATATATATATGTATATATATATATATGTATATATGTGTGTGTGTGTGTGTGTGTGTGTGTGTGTGTGTATCTGTAGTGAAAGAGAATGCATGGTGCTGTCCCCGAACCCAGATATGTAGACTAATGGAACAGAACAGAAGACACTGAAATGAACCTTGTGGTCATCTGACTACAAATGGCCTCCATAGCCCGGCGTTGGTGGCCCATGCCTTTAATCCCAGCACTGGGGAGGCAGAGGCAGGTGGATCTCAGTGAGTTTGAGACCAGCCTGGTCTACAAGAATTAGTTCAGGACGGCCTCCAAAGCCACAGAGAAACCCTGTCTTGAAAAACAAACAAACAGACAGACAAACAAAAAATGGGCTCCATGGGCTCACCAGGGAGTGGCACTATTAGGCGGTGTGGTCTTGTTGGAGGAAGTGAGTCACTGGGGGTGGGGTTTGGGGTTTCAAACGCTCAAGCCAGGCAGAGTCTCACTCTCTCCTTGCTGCCTGCTCATCCTGACCTAGAGTTCTCCATTTCTTCTCCCACACTGTATGTAGAATTTTCTGTCCCTCCAGCCAGCTCCCAAATAACCACTTATGAAGACATCTTATTAATGGTAAAATTCAGCTAATAACTTAGGCTTGTTACTAACTAGTTCCTGTTTTGTATTGTGTTTTTTGTTTGTTTGTCTTTGAGACAGCTTTTCTGAGTAGCTTTGGAGGCTGTCCTAGTCTTGAGGACAGGCTGGTCTTGAACTCACAGAGACCCACCAGCCTCTCCCTCCAGAGGGCTGGGATTAAAGTCGTGAGTCACCAACGTCTGGCCCATGGAACTAGCTCTTACAACTTAAATTAACCCATATTTTTTAAATCCATGTACAACCACGTGGCTCACGGCTTGTTACCTTCCTATCTTGTACACTACCTGTTCCTCTGTTTGTGGGTGTTGACCCCACCCTTCTTCATCCCAGAGTTCTCTCCCTGTCCACAAGTCCTACCTGACTCCTTCCTGCCTAGCTATGGCCATTTAACTCCTTATTAAACGAATAAGAGCAACACATCTTCAAAGTATACAAAAAGATTGTTCCACAACACACACCATGTGTGCCCTCGGGTTACCACGATTCCCAACATGATGAAAAGGGATTAAACCTCTGAACTGTGAGCCAGACAGCCCTAACTGTTTTCCTGTTTAAGAGTGGCTGTGGTCATGGTGTCTCTTCACAGCAATAGGGCTTTGTGTTGTAATTTAAAGAACAGAGAGACAGAGAGAGAGAAAGAGAGAGAGAGAGAGAGAGAGAGAGAGAGAGAGAGAGAAAGAGAGAGAGAGAGAGAAAGAGACAGAGAGAGATGCCATTCGACAGAGCCCTTGTGGAGGGATTTCGGGGAAAGGGAATGGGAAAAGGAGGGAGGGGAGTGGGGAGAGCAGCCTCTAGGAGCAGCAGAAAGACAGGCAGAGAGAGAGAGAAGTGATGGGAGGCAGAGAAGCAGAGACAGTGTGTGTGTGTGTGTGTGTGTGTGTGAGAGAGAGAGAGAGAGAGAGAGAGAGAGAGAGAAAGAACAGAGAAAGAGAGAAGAATGGGAGGTGGGCAGGATCTCTCCTTTTTTTCTGTTTTCTTTTTTTTTTTCTTTTTTGGTTTTTAGAGGCACAGTTTCTCTGTGGCTTTGGTTCCTGTCCTGGAACTTGCTCTATAGACCAGGCATGGTCTCGCACTCACAGAGATCCTCCTGCCTCTGCCTTCTGAGTGCTGGGATTAAAGGCGTGGGCCACCAGGATCTTTTAAAATTTAGTGAATGTGCTCAGGAGGTGCTCTTAGTGGCTGTAGCTGAGGGCGTGGCCTCTCAGAAGCTCGAGGGCAGGGCGGTAAAGATGACTGAATACTGACAAACTCGATGACGAAGACAAACCTACATAGAAGGGCACACACTTAACAAAGTCATAGAAAACGTACACGGGCAGCTGGCGAGATGGTTTATTGGAAATGAACACCAGATGCTCTTCCAGAATATCTGGGTTCAATTCCCAGCATCCACATGGAGGCTCAGGCCCATCTGTAATTCTAAACCCAAGGGTTCTGATGCCCACCATGCTCAAACATGGTGCACATGAATACAGTAGGCAAAGCACTGATATTTGGAGAGTTTAGAGACAGTGCGTAGAGAAAGGAAAACGCCCCACAATAACACCGGCAAAACTGGAAACACACCCGCGAGAGAAAGAAACCAGATGCAAGTCCTTCACCCTGCACAAAATCTATTCAAAGTGGATTAAAGACCTTCGCTTTAAACTTGCTCTGGCTGGACAGAATAGGTGCATGCCTTTAATCCCAACCCTGGGAAGGCAGAGGCAGTTGGATTTCTGTGAGTTCGAAGCCAGCCTGATCTACAGAGAGTGTTCCAGGACAGCCAGGGCTACACAGAGAAACACTGTCTCAAAAATCAAAATGAAAAACAAAAACAAAACCAAATCAATGACATTCCTCACAGAACTAGAATAAAAGAATCCTAAAATGGAAACAAAAGTCCACAAAGAGTCTAAGCACTCCTGAGCAGAAAAAACACTGATGGACTTCAATGTGTGTGTGTGTGTGTGTGTGTGTGTGTGTGTGTGTGTGTGTGTGTATCTGTATATATATCTGTAGTGACAGAGACTGCATGGTGATGTCCCTGAACCCAGATATGTAGACTAATGGAACAGAACAGAAGACACTGAAATGAACCTTGTGGTCGTCTGAATACAAATGGCCTCCATAGCCGGGCGTTGGTGGCCCATGCCTTTAATCCCAGCACTGGGGAGCCAGAGGCAGGTGGATCTCAGTGAGTTTGAGACCAGCCTGGTCTACAAGAGCAAGTTCCAGGACAGCCTCCAAAGCCACAGAGAAACCCTGTCTTGAAAAACAAACAAACAGACAGACAAACAAAAAATGGGCTCCATGGGCTCACCAGGGAGTGGCACCATTAGGAGGTGTGGTCTTGTTGGAGGAAGTGTGTCACTGGGGGTGGGGTTTGGGGTTTCAAACGCTCAAGCCAGGCAGAGTCTCACTCTCCCTGCTGCCTGCTCATCCTGACCTAGAGCTCTCCGTTTCTTCTCCCACCCTGTATGTAGAATTTTCTGTCCCTCCAGCCAGCTCCCAAATAACCACTTATGAAGACATCTTATTAATGGTAAAATTCAGCTGATAACTTAGGCTTGTTACTAACTAGCTCCTGTTTTGTATTGTGTTTTTTTTGTTTGTTTGTTTGTTTTTGAGACAGCTTTTCTGTGTAGCTTTGGAGGCTGTCCTGGAACTTGCTCTTATAGAGACCAGGCTGGTCTTGAACTCACAGAGACCCACCAGCCTCTGCCTCCAGAGGGCTGGGATTAAAGGCGTGAGTCACCAACATCCAGCCCATGGAACTTGCTCTTACAACTTAAATTAGCCCATATTTTTTAAAATCCACGTACTACCATGTGGCTCACGGCTTGTTACCTTCCTATCTTGTACACTACCTGTTCCTCTGTGTGTGGGTGTTGACCCCGCCCTTCTTCATCCCAGAGTTCTCTCCCTGTCCACAAGTCCTACCTGACTCCTTCCTGCCTTGCTATGGCCATTTAACTCCTTATTAAACCAATAAGGGTAACACATCTTCAAAGTATACAAAAAGATTGTTCCACAACACACACCATGTGTGCCCTCGGGTTACCACGATTCCCAACATGATGAAAAGGGATTAAACCTCTGAACTGTGAGCCAGACAGCCCTAACTGTTTTCCTGTTTAAGAGTGACTGTGGTCATGGTGTCTCTTCACAGCAATAGGGCTTTGTGTTGTAATTTAAAGAACAGAGAGAGAGAGAAAGAGAGAGAGAGAGAGAGAGAGAGAGAGAGAGAGAGAGAGATGCCATTCGACAGAGCCCTTGTGGAGGGATTTCGGGGAAAGTGAATGGGAAAAGGAGGGAGGGGAGTGGGGAGAGCAGCCTCTAGGAGCAGCAGAAAGACAGGCAGAGAGAGAGAGAAGTGATGGGAGGCAGAGAAGCAGAGACAGTGTGAGAGAGAGAGAGAGAGAAAGAACAGAGAGAGAAAGAGAGAAGAATGGGAGGTGGGCAGGATCTCTCTTTTTTTTCTGTTTTCTCTTTTGGTTTTTAGAGGCACAGTTTCTCTGTGGCTTTGGTTCCTGTCCTGGAACTCGCTCTATAGACCAGGCATGGTCTCGCACTCACAGAGATCCTCCTGCCTCTGCCTTCTGAGTGCTGGGATTAAAGGCGTGGGCCACCAGGATCTTTTAAAATTTAGTGAATGTGCTCAGGAGGTGCTCTTAGTGGCTGTAGCTGAGGGCGTGGCCTCTCAGAAGCCCGAGGGCAGGGCGGTAAAGATGACTGAATACTGACAAACTCGATGACGAAGACAAACCTACATAGAAGGGCACACACTTAACAAAGTCATAGAAAACGTACACGGGGAGCTGGCGAGATGGTTCAGTGGAAAAGAACACCAGATGCTCTTCCAGAATATCTGGGTTCAATTCCCAGCATCCACATGGAGGCTCAGGCCCATCTGTGATTCTAAACCCAAGGGTTCTGATGCCCACCATGCTCAAAAATGGTGCACATGAATACAGTAGGCAAAGCACTGATATTTGGAGAGTTTAGAGACAGTGCGTAGAGAAAGGAAAACGCCCCACAATAACACCGGCAAAACTGGAAACACACCCGCGAGAGAAAGAAACCAGATGCAAGTCCTTCACCCTGCACAAAATCTATTCAAAGTGGATTAAAGACCTTAGCTTTAAACTTGCTATCTGGCTGGACAGAATAGGTGCATGCCTTTAATCCCAACCCTGGGAAGGCAGAGGCAGTTGGATTTCTGTGAGTTCGAAGCCAGCCTGATCTACAGAGAGTGTTCCAGGACAGCCTGGGCTACACAGAGAAACACTGTCTCAAAAATCAAAATGAAAAACAAAAACAAAACCAAATCAATGACATTCCTCACAGAACTAGAATAAAACAATCCTAAAATTCAAATGGAAACAAAAGCCCACAAAGAGTCTAAGCACTCCTGAGCAGAAAGAACACTGATGGACTTCAATATATATATATATATATATACATATATATATATATATATATATATATATATATATATATATATATGTATATATGTGTGTGTGTGTGTGTGTGTGTGTGTGTGTGTGTGTATCTGTAGTGAAAGAGAATGCATGGTGCTGTCCCCGAATCCCAGATATGTAGACTAATGGAACAGAACAGAAGACACTGAAATGAACCTTGTGGTCATCTGACTACAAATGGCCTCCATAGCCCGGCGTTGGTGGCCCATGCCTTTAATCCCAGCACTGGGGAGGCAGAGGCAGGTGGATCTCAGTGAGTTTGAGACCAGCCTGGTCTACAAGAATTAGTTCAGGACGGCCTCCAAAGCCACAGAGAAACCCTGTCTTGAAAAACAAACAAACAGACAGACAAACAAAAAATGGGCTCCATGGGCTCACCAGGGAGTGGCATTATTAGGCGGTGTGGTCTTGTTGGAGGAAGTGAGTCACTGGGGGTGGGGTTTGGGGTTTCAAACGCTCAAGCCAGGCAGAGTCTCACTCTCTCCTTGCTGCCTGCTCATCCTGACCTAGAGCTCTCCGTTTCTTCTCCCACCCTGTATGTAGAATTTTCTGTCCCTCCAGCCAGCTCCCAAATAACCACTTATGAAGACATCTTATTAATGGTAAAATTCAGCTAATAACTTAGGCTTGTTACTAACTAGTTCCTGTTTTGTATTGTGTTTTTTGTTTGTTTGTCTTTGAGACAGCTTTTCTGAGTAGCTTTGGAGGCTGTCCTAGTCTTGAGGACAGGCTGGTCTTGAACTCACAGAGACCCACCAGCCTCTCCCTCCAGAGGGCTGGGATTAAAGTCGTGAGTCACCAACGTCTGGCCCATGGAACTAGCTCTTACAACTTAAATTAACCCATATTTTTTAAATCCATGTACAACCACGTGGCTCACGGCTTGTTACCTTCCTATCTTGTACACTACCTGTTCCTCTGTTTGTGGGTGTTGACCCCACCCTTCTTCATCCCAGAGTTCTCTCCCTGTCCACAAGTCCTACCTGACTCCTTCCTGCCTAGCTATGGCCATTTAACTCCTTATTAAACGAATAAGAGCAACACATCTTCAAAGTATACAAAAAGATTGTTCCACAACACACACCATGTGTGCCCTCGGGTTACCACGATTCCCAACATGATGAAAAGGGATTAAACCTCTGAACTGTGAGCCAGACAGCCCTAACTGTTTTCCTGTTTAAGAGTGGCTGTGGTCATGGTGTCTCTTCACAGCAATAGGGCTTTGTGTTGTAATTTAAAGAACAGAGAGACAGAGAGAGAGAAAGAGAGTGAGAGAGAGAGAGAGAGAGAGAGAAAGAGAGAGAGAGAGAGAGAAAGAGACAGAGAGAGATGCCATTCGACAGAGCCCTTGTGGAGGGATTTCGGGGAAAGGGAATGGGAAAAGGAGGGAGGGGAGTGGGGAGAGCAGCCTCTAGGAGCAGCAGAAAGACAGGCAGAGAGAGAGAGAAGTGATGGGAGGCAGAGAAGCAGAGACAGTGTGTGTGTGTGTGTGTGTGTGTGTGAGAGAGAGAGAGAGAGAGAGAGAGAGAGAGAAAGAACAGAGAAAGAGTGAAGAATGGGAGGTGGGCAGGATCTCTCCTTTTTTTCTGTTTTCTTTTTTTTTTTCTTTTTTGGTTTTTAGAGGCACAGTTTCTCTGTGGCTTTGGTTCCTGTCCTGGAACTTGCTCTATAGACCAGGCATGGTCTCGCACTCACAGAGATCCTCCTGCCTCTGCCTTCTGAGTGCTGGGATTAAAGGCGTGGGCCACCAGGATCTTTTAAAATTTAGTGAATGTGCTCAGGAGGTGCTCTTAGTGGCTGTAGCTGAGGGCGTGGCCTCTCAGAAGCCCGAGGGCAGGGCGGTAAAGATGACTGAATACTGACAAACTCGATGACGAAGACAAACCTACATAGAAGGGCACACACTTAACAAAGTCATAGAAAACGTACACGGGCAGCTGGCGAGATGGTTTATTGGAAATGAACACCAGATGCTCTTCCAGAATATCTGGGTTCAATTCCCAGCATCCACATGGAGGCTCAGGCCCATCTGTAATTCTAAACCCAAGGGTTCTGATGCCCACCATGCTCAAACATGGTGCACATGAATACAGTAGGCAAAGCACTGATATTTGGAGAGTTTAGAGACAGTGCGTAGAGAAAGGAAAACGCCCCACAATAACACCGGCAAAACTGGAAACACACCCGCGAGAGAAAGAAACCAGATGCAAGTCCTTCACCCTGCACAAAATCTATTCAAAGTGGATTAAAGACCTTCGCTTTAAACTTGCTCTGGCTGGACAGAATAGGTGCATGCCTTTAATCCCAACCCTGGGAAGGCAGAGGCAGTTGGATTTCTGAGAGTTCGAAGCCAGCCTGATCTACAGAGAGTGTTCCAGGACAGCCAGGGCTACACAGAGAAACACTGTCTCAAAAATCAAAATGAAAAACAAAAACAAAACCAAATCAATGACATTCCTCACAGAACTAGAATAAAAGAATCCTAAAATGGAAACAAAAGTCCACAAAGAGTCTAAGCACTCCTGAGCAGAAAGAACACTGATGGACTTCAATGTGTGTGTGTGTGTGTGTGTGTGTGTGTGTGTGTGTGTGTATCTGTATATATATCTGTAGTGACAGAGACTGCATGGTGATGTCCCTGAACCCAGATATGTAGACTAATGGAACAGAACAGAAGACACTGAAATGAACCTTGTGGTCGTCTGAATACAAATGGCCTCCATAGCCGGGCGTTGGTGGCCCATGCCTTTAATCCCAGCACTGGGGAGCCAGAGGCAGGTGGATCTCAGTGAGTTTGAGACCAGCCTGGTCTACAAGAGCAAGTTCCAGGACAGCCTCCAAAGCCACAGAGAAACGCTGTCTTGAAAAACAAACAGACAGACAAACAAAAAATGGGCTCCATGGGCTCACCAGGGAGTGGCACCATTAGGAGGTGTGGTCTTGTTGGAGGAAGTGTGTCACTGGGGGTGGGGTTTGGGGTTTCAAACGCTCAAGCCAGGCAGAGTCTCACTCTCTCCCTGCTGCCTGCTCATCCTGACCTAGAGCTCTCCGTTTCTTCTCCCACCCTGAATGTAGAATTTTCTGTCCCTCCAGCCAGCTCCCAAATAACCACTTATGAAGACATGTTATTAATGGTAAAATTCAGCTGATAACTTAGGCTTGTTACTAACTAGCTCCTGTTTTGTATTGTGTTTTTTGTTTGTTTTTGAGACAGCTTTTCTGTGTAGCTTTGGAGGCTGTCCTGGTCTTGAGGACAGGCTGGTCTTGAACTCACAGAGAACCACCAGCCTCTGCCTCCAGAGGGCTGGGATTAAAGGCGTGAGCCACCAACGTCTGGCCCAGGGAACTAGCTCTTACAACTTAAATTAACCCATATTTTTTAAATCCATGTACAACCACATGGCTCACGGCTTGTTACCTTCCTATCTTGTACACTACCTGTTCCTCTGTGTGTGGGTGTTGACCCCACCCTTCTTCATCCCAGAGTTCTCTCCCTGTCCACAAGTCCTACCTGACTCCTTCCTGCCTAGCTATGGCCATTTAACTCCTTATTAAACCAATAAGGGTAACACATCTTCAAAGTATACAAAAAGATTGTTCCACAACACACACCATGTGTGCCCTCGGGTTACCACGATTCCCAACATGATGAAAAGGGGTTAAACCTCTGAACTGTGAGCCAGACAGCCCTAACTGTTTTCCTGTTTAAGAGTGGCTGTGGTCATGGTGTCTCTTCACAGCAATAGGGCTTTGTGTTGTAATTTAAAGAACAGAGAGACAGAGAGAGAGAGAGAGAGAGAGAGAGAGAGAGAGAGAGAGAGAGATGCCATTCGACAGAGCCCTTATGGAGGGATTTCAGGGAAAGGGAATGGGAAAAGGAGGGAGGGTGAGGGGGGAGAGCAGCCTCTAGGAGCAGCAGAAAAGACAGGCAGAGAGAGAGAGAAGTGATGGGAGGCAGAGAAGCAGAGACTGTGAGAGAGAGAGAGAGAGAGAAAGAAAGAACAGAGAGAGAAAGAGAGAAGAATGGTAGGTGGGCAGGATCTCTCTTTTTTTTCTGTTTTCTTTTTTGTTTTTTAGAGGCACAGTTTCTCTGTGGCTGGAACAGTTTCTCTGTTCCTGTCCTGGAACTTGCTCTATAGACCAGGCATGGTCTCGCACTCACAGAGATCCTCCTGCCTCTGCCTTCTGAGTGCTGGGATTAAAGGCGTGGGCCACCAGGATCTTTTAAAATTTAGTGAATGTGCTCAGGAGGTGCTCTTAGTGGCTGTAGCTGAGGGCGTGGCCTCTCAGAAGCCCGAGGGCAGGGCGGTAAAGATGACTGAATACTGACAAACTCGATGACGAAGACAAACCTACATAGAAGGGCACACACTTAACAAAGTCATAGAAAACGTACACGGACAGCTGGCGAGATGGTTTATTGGAAATGAACACCAGATGCTCTTCCAGAATATCTGGGTTCAATTCCCAGCATCCACATGGAGGCTCAGGCCCATCTGTAATTCTAAACCCAAGGGTTCTGATGCCCACCATGCTCAAACATGGTGCATATGAATATGTGTTGGCAAAGCATTGATATTTGGAGAGTTTAAAGACAGTGCATAGAGAAAGGAAAACGCCCCTCAATATCACGGGCAAAACTGGAAACAAACCCCCGAGAGAAAGAAACCAGATGCAAGTCCTTCACCCTGCACAAAATCTATTCAAAGTGGATTAAAGACCTTAGCTTTAAACTTGCTATCTGGCTGGACAGAATAGGTGCATGCCTTTAATCCCAACCCTGGGAAGGCAGAGGCAGTTGGATTTTGTGAGTTCGAAGCCAGCCTGATCTACAGAGAGTGTTCCAGGACAGCCTGGGTTACACAGAGAAACACTGTCTCAAAAATCAAAATGAAAAACAAAAACAAAACCAAATCAATGACATTCCTCACAGAACTAGAATAAAAGAATCCTAAAATTCAAATGGAAACAAAAGCCCACAAAGAGTCTAAGCACTCCAGAGCAGAAAGAACACTGATGGACTTCAATATATATATATATATATATATATATATATATGTATGTATATGTATATGTATATGTATATGTATATGTATATGTATATGTATATGTATATGTATATGTATATATGTGTGTGTGTGTGTGTGTGTGTGTGTGTGTGTGTGTGTGTGTGTGTATCTGTAGTGAAAGAGAATGCATGGTGCTGTCCCCGAACCCAGATATGTAGACTAATGGAACAGAACAGAAGACACTGAAATGAACCTTGTGTTCATCTGACTACAAATGGCCTCCATAGCCCGGCGTTGGTGGCCCATGCCTTTAATCCCAGCACTGGGGAGGCAGAGGCAGGTAGATCTCAGTGAGTTTGAGACCAGCCTGGTCTACAAGAGCTAGTTCCAGGACAGCCTCCAAAGCCACAGAGAAACCCTGTCTTGAAAAACAAACAAACAGACAGACAAACAAAAATAGGCTCCATGGGCTCACCAGGGAGTGGCACTATTAGGCGGTGTGGTCTTGTTGGAGGAAGTGAGTCACTGGGGGTGGGATTTGGGGTTCCAAACGCTCAAGCCAGGCAGAGTCTCACTCTCTCCCTGCTGCCTGCTCATTCTGACCTAGAGCTCTCCGTTTCTTCTCCCTCCCTGTATGTGGAATTTTCTGTCCCTCCAGCCAGCTCCCAAATAACCACTTATGAAGACATCTTATTAATGGTAAAATTCAGCTAATAACTTAGGCTTGTTACTAACTAGCTCCTGTTTTGTATTGTGTTTTTTTGTTTGTTTGTTTGTTTTTGAGACAGCTTTTCTGTGTAGCTTTGGAGGCTGTCCTGGAACTTGCTCTTATAGAGACCAGGCTGGTCTTGAACTCACAGAAACCCACCAGCCTCTGCCTCCAGAGGGCTGGGATTAAAGGCGTGAGCCACCAACGTCCAGCCCATGGAACTTGCTCTTACAACTTAAATTAACCCATATTTTTTAAAATCCATGTACTACCATGTGCCTCACGGCTTGTTATCTTCCTATCTTGTACACTACCTGTTCCTCCGTGTGTGGGTGTTGACCCCACCCTTCTTCATCCCAGAGTTCTCTCCCTCTCCACAAGTCCTACCTGACTCCTTCCTGCCTAGCTATGGCCATTTAACTCCTTATTAAACCAATAAGGGTAACACATCTTCAAAGTATACAAAAAGATTGTTCCACAACACACACCATGTGTGCCCTCGGGTTACCACGATTCCCAACATGATGAAAAGGGGTTAAAGCTCTGAACTGTGAGCCAGACAGCCCTAACTGTTTTCCTGTTTAAGAGTGGCTGTGGTCATGGTGTCTCTTCACAGCAATAGGGCTTTGTGTTGTAATTTAAAGAGCAGAGAGAGAAAGAGAGAGAGAGAGAGAGAGAGAGAGAGAGAGAGAGAGAGAGATGCCATTCGACAGAGCCCTTGTGGAGGGATTTCAGGGAAAGGGAATGGGAAAAGGAGGGAGGGGGAGTGGGGAGAGTAGCCTCTAGGAGCAGCAGAAAGACAGGCAGAGAGAGAGAGAAGTGATGCGAGGCAGAGAAGCAGAGACAGTGAGAGAGAGAGAGAACAGAGAGAGAAAGAGAGAAGAATGGGAGGTGGGCAGGATCTCTCCTTTTTTTCTGTTTTCTTTTTTTTTTCTTTTTTGGTTTTTAGAGGCACAGTTTCTCTGCGGCTTTGGTTCCTGTCCTGGAACTCGCTCTATAGACCAGGCATGGTCTCGAACTCACAGAGATCCTCCTGCCTCTGCCTTCTGAGTGCTGGGATTAAAGGCGTGGGCCACCAGGATCTTTTAAAATTTAGTGAATGTGCTCAGGAGGTGCTCTTATTGGCTGTAGCTGAGGGCGTGGCCTCTCAGAAGCCCGAGGGCAGGGCGGTAAAGATGACTGAATACTGACAAACTCGATGACGAAGACAAACCTACATAGAAGGGCACACACTTAACAAAGTCATAGAAAACGTACACGGGGAGCTGGCAAGATGGTTCAGTGGAAAAGAACACCAGATGCTCTTCCAGAATATCTGGGTTCAATTCCCAGCATCCACATGGAGGCTCAGGCCCATCTGTAATTCTAAAACCAAGGGTTCTGATGCCCACCATGCTCAAACATGGTGCATATGAATATGTGTTGGCAAAGCATTGATATTTGGAGAGTTTAAAGACAGTGCATAGAGAAAGGAAAACGCCCCTCAATATCACGGGCAAAACTGGAAACAAACCCCCGAGAGAAAGAAACCAGATGCAAGTCCTTCACCCTGCACAAAATCTATTCAAAGTGGATTAAAGACCTTAGCTTTAAACTTGCTGTCTGGCTGGGCAGAAGAGGTGCACGCCTTTAATACCAACCCTGGGGAGGCAGAGACAGGTGGATCTCTGTGAGTTCGAGGCCAGCCTGGTCTACACAGAGAGTTCCAATCCAGCTAGGGCTACCTAGTGAGGCCATCTTGAACAAGCAACCAATAAGCAAAAACCACCTGCCAATCACTAAATGAGCCGATGAGCTGACCAAACAGTTATGAAAAGAAGAAACACAGATAAATATAAATGGATAAACACTGTAAGTGTTTGATATCCTTAGTCATCAGAGAAATACTAATTGTAGCTACTCTGCGATTCCATCAGAAGGGGGACATCAAGGAAACAAATGACAAACGTGGGCAAGAATGTGGGGGATGGGAGCCACACATCTACTGTGGCTCCTGATTGTGGCTGTGATCCGGTGTAGCCACAGTAAAAATCGGCACAGAGATTTCTGAAAAAACAAAACAGAAAAAGGAAACCATAGGACCCTGCTCTGCTACACCTGGACAAAAGGCGAAAGGCTCTCAGCCCCACCACTGAGATGTTTGGACACCCACGTTCTTAGCTGATCCAGTCACAATAACAAAAAAGAAAAAAAAAATAAGGGAGACCATCCGACCTGTCCACCAGCAAACACGAACATTGAAATCACGGGAAACTTATACAACAGGATTTCACTCAGAAAAATGAAACTCTCAAATATTCAGGGAAATGAATGGACAGGGTATTATCATAACCAAAAGAGGTGACCCAGACGAAGAAAGACACACCCCACAGTCTGCTCCCACGAGAGCCTAGCACACATCCTGAAACTAGAAAGCAGGCCTTGAGGGGGGAAAAGAGTTTTGTGGGAGGCAGGGGGAGGTAGGAGGAGAAAACAACACACGCCATGAAATTGGAGAACTAGCGGGAGAAAGGGACAGGGGTGGGGTGGGGACCCAAACTCTGGATGCAATTAGAGAGTCTAACAGGTTGGGGACTAAAAAGAATAAGAGAGTAACTTCGGGGTGAGTTTGACACCTGCACACTTCCCACCCACAGGAGCTGGAGTCTTGGGTACTCTGACTCTGAGCCTCTCCTGGGCAGCTCTTGGGGATCCTTCCTGCTCCCTGTGTGGAACACTGCTCAGAAGGGAGGTCGTTCTACACCTGTAACTTCCTGCACCTCAGAGAGAGATCAGCCACAGGACTCAACCAGGACCGGAGCCTGTGGCCTGAAGCTGCCCTGTTCCCAGCTTCCTGTGGGAAGGCTCATGACTCACCTTGGTCCAGGTGCTCTTGGTCCTTGTCATTTTCTCTTTCACTTTAATGTCACACCTGCTCTAGCCCCGCCCTGCTCTGGGCTTCCCCAGTCTGGGCTCCCCTGGTGGCTGGTGTCACTCTCCAGCCTTGTTTTCACTTTTCCTACGTCAGCTGGGCCTGCCCAGGAGACGATAAAAGAATGGAGCTGGGATGGCTGAGCACACACAACTACAGCGGCAATGTCTCAGTGGAGAGACAGAGAAAGCCTGAGAGCCACACACGGGAAGACCCAGGCCAGAGACACCGAGCAAGACCAAGGAAGCCAGGGACAGCCTCGAGGGCTCACCGGAATCCCCAGATCCTCACAGACCCCAGAGAGCAGCATGAAGCCTGGTGAGTCCCCAGACTGGTGCTCGGGGGGCGCGTCCACACAGCCCCCTCCTCCAGCCCTCACTCTGTCCTTCTGTCACACTGAAACAGCTGGGGGCCGCCTGCTCCTGCTGCTGCTGCTGCTGTCCGCGGTGCTGACGGGAACCCGCGCTGCTCCTGTGCCCAGGCCGACCAGGCTCCCACCAGATGCAAAGGACTGTCACATAGCCCGGTTCAAGTCTCTGTCCCCTCAAGAGCGGGAGGCATTCCTTAAGGCAACGGTTGCCATAGTGAGTCTCCCTCTGCCCTCCTGGGTGGGCTAGCCGCCACCTCTCTCCTTTGCTGGGCTTAACCCCTTATGCTATGTTAACTGGTGTGAAAGTTCTCTCCACACTTGCACAGTGGGCTGACTTTGACTCTTGCTAGAGTGGGCTAACCTCAGCCGTTCCTGCAGCGGGTTGACTGCCACCCCTGCTGCAGTGGGCTAGTTCCCACCACGCTTTCAGTGAGCTAACCCCAGACTCTCCCACACAAGGACGACCTCCACCCTCCCCCAACTGCGCTCCTATTCTGGCTCTGAGTGCAGTCGCTACCTATAACTGCTGCCATGAAGGAGCCTCTGTCTCCCTGGCAGTGAGCTTTCCTTTTCCTGCTGTGGTCACCGCCAGCCCCTCTGCGATGGTCTAACCTTCACCCTCCTATGTGGGCTAACCTGTGCCTTTGCTCTCCAGGAAAAGTGGCGGCTCAACAAAGGGATCAAGTGCAGCTCCCGCCTCTTCCCCAAGGCCTGGGACCTGAAGGTGCTGCAGGTGAGCTGGGGCTAGACACAGCCTGCTCTCAGTGGGCCGTCCATCCGGGTGCTGTTGGGGGCTCCACCCTCCTTTCTCTTCCTCACTAACAGTCCATGACGGGTCCACAACCTGAGCACATTGGCTGCAGCCCCTCATCTGTCATCTGCCTTGTCCCTCTCACTGTCCCCCTGCCCTGTCCACTGCCCTGTCCCCTTCTCGATCTCCCTTGACTCCCCCACCCCAGGTCCCTCACATGCCCTCTCTCCTGTCTCCTTGCTCAGGTCCACGAGCGCCCCAAGGCCTTGGAGGCTGAGCTGCACCTGACACTGCAGGTCCTGGAGAACGTGACTGACTCTGCCTTGTACCCCATCCTGGAGCAGCCTCTTCACACCCTGAGACACATCCACTCACAGCTGCAGGCCTGTGTGAGTCCTGGGTCGCTGGCTCCTCCACACTGTACTTCCAGTGCCACTGGGGCTTCCCCTGTGGCAGCAGTAGGCTCACAGCCCCCTCCTCTGTCCACAGATTCAGCCTGAGCCTGCAGCAGAGCCCAGGCCCCCAAGCCACCGCCTCTCCCGCTGGCTGCACCATTTCCAGGAGGCCCAGGAGAAGGTGAGTCTGGGGAGGAGACCGGGGTCTGCAGAGCCTGGGAGCCCTGAGCCCCAGCAGCCCCTGAGCCAGCTCTGTCCTTTCAGGAGACCCCGGGCTGCCTGAAATTCTCTGTCACTTCCAACCTCCTTCGCCTGCTCATCCAGGACCTGAGGTGTGTGGCCCTTGGAGACCAGTGTGCCTGACTTTGGACTCTCCTGCCAGCTGCTGGAATTCTGCAGTGTGCGGACTCACCAAGCCCCTGCCTTAATTTATAGCCACTCATGACTTTTTAAAAAGTATTTATTGTGTGTGGGTCCTCAGACTCCACAAAATGTCTATTTTTCTACTTTTGTAAGCATTTTACAAATACAGAGTGAGAAAAGACCTTTGTGGTGTGTTGTGTGTGTGTCTTTCCTTTGCTGTCATGGCAAAGGACCACAACTTCAGCTCTACAGAGCTGGGCTAACCTGGGCTACTGCTTTCTGCCTCTGGGTGAGGAGCAAATTGTTTCTAAGGGATCTTCCTCAGTTGTTCTGGGAAAGTCTCTTTTCTGTGGTCCCAGGTGTTGGCAGCTGGCTTCTCTTTGCTCTCCTTTCTTTAGCCTTTTGAGACAGGGTTCTTGTAGCCCAGGATAGCCTCCAGTTTGCTATATTTCTGTTTCTCCCATTTCCCCTCTGGAATGCTGGGTTTGCAGCCATGCACCACCATGCCAGGCACTAACAATAGCCACTCTTGCTTCACCAAAGGTGCCCTGGTGGATAAAGTCCCCTGTACTCTGTCATCTCTTTTGGAACCTTCCTGAAGACAAAGTGTGCTGCTCAGAGGGGTGACTCAGCATTCCGTTCCCAAAGACAATGGTTCATGATGACACACAGTCTCCTGTAGCTCAGAGACTGCCCTCAGACTGACTGTGTGGCTGTGGGTGCCCTTGAAGCCGTCATCCACCTACATGCTGGGATGACAGGCACGTGCCATCACATCTGGCTTTCGGCCATGCTGGGGATTGCACCACAGCTCCATGCATGCTAGGCAAGGACTGACCCAGAGTCACACCCTCGGCTCCCCTCATTATGAATCTTCTCCATGGATGTTGGCAGCATGGGCCGTTTATCGCCTTGACCTTTAACACGGGCAGGCTTTCTGAACTACCAGAGAGACCAGAGGTTTCCCATAAGGATGCATATGTGTCCTTTTTGACAGTCTGTACCTTGCATCCCTGCACTCTGGAGCTGGAGGCAGGGAGTCAGTTCAAGGTCATCCCTGTCTACTCATTGAGCTTGTGGCCATTCTGTGCTACATGAGATCCTGGGCCCCTGCCCTGAAATGTTCATCTACTGTCTACAAAGTGGTACTGAAAACACTGCTCACATGTGCCAGTGGTTGCATCGGAAAGTGTCTTCCAACAGGAGCATCCTAGAACCCTCTTGTCTCCCAGCCCCTCCTCTCCTGTGTCCCATGACATGTAGGCCTGAATGTCACTCAAAGTGATGTTATTTCTCCTGTATGTTTGTGTGTGTGTGTGTGTTCACACTCACACACACGCACATGTGTGCAGGTACATGTACACACGTATGTGTGTGCTCATGTGGAGGATGTCAGTGGCCATCAGGTGTCCCCTCCATCAGTCCCCACTTTGTTTCTGGAGGTGGGGTCTCTCGGTGAAGCAAGGCTCATGTTTCTGATAGACAGCTTGCCCTGGGAACCCGTGTCTCCACCTGTGAGTGCTAGGGTCACAGGCAGGTCATCAATGCCCATCTGGCTTTTACAAGGGTTCTGGTGATCCGAACCTCAGTCCTCACCCCTGAGTGGCAAACTTTATCCACTGAGCCGTCTCCATGATGCTTGTAATTTTGATTCTAAAATGTCTGTTTCTGGCAATGGCTTTTCCAGGCTGAGCAGATGGCTCTATGGCACTTGCCACCAAGCCTGATGGTCTGATTTTGGTCCTTGAAACTGAATGATGGAAGGTGAAAATTGACTCCTGAAAGTGGTGCTTTTGTGTACACACACACACACACACGCACGCACGCACGCACGCACGCACGCACGCACGCACACACACACACACACACACACACACACACACACACAGTAATAAAAAGTACTTGACAGGGAGTGGCTTGATGGCTGGTGATGGAAAGGCGCGTCCTCCAAGCCTGATGGTATAAGTTTAATCCTGGAGACACATGTGGTGGGAAGAGCCATCCGACTCTCTGGTCCACTGAATCAGGTACGCATAACCATTGTCACACAGAGACCCCGATAGAGCCTCTCAGAGCCTCCTCATCCACCCCAGTGCCATCGAGGGCACCCAGGACAAAGGAGCCCTGTCTTCATCAGGTGCAGAGATCAAAACATTTTCCCCGTGATGCGCTAATTCCTGGCTTCCTCCTCTGCACACTGAGAAACGTCACTGAAGCACTTGTCATAACTTCAGTGACTGAGAAGCAGAAAGGGATCAGAGCTGTCTGACAGGAGGCAGCGTGGTGTGAGACGGGCTTCGAGGGCACCCAGGGACAAGCACAGTGCCTGCTTGTGTTCTGTGGGCCACATGGTGGCAGGTGCGTGGAATCTGAGCAGTGGCATCCAGGTGTTCCTCTCCTGAGCACCGCGAATGTGTTACTCTGTGTGTCACAAGAACGCCGAGCTGTGAGCCAGGGTGTGGATGCTGGTCATGGCGGCTTCCCAATAAACACAGAACCTCAGAGGAAAGCGATAGATGAGAGCCTGGGAGCCGGGCAGATCGGAGCCTCAGCCTCTGAGGTGGAGGAGCCCTGGGATGGCCCCACCCCAGCTTCAGCTCACCTTTTCCGTATGGAACCTGGTCGTAAGTGCAGGCTGTTCTTCTTGGTTTTGTTTAACTTAAAACACTCAGTTCTTTTTTTCTATCTATATGTGCGCACGCATGCATGTGTATCTCCTGGGGCTTGAGTTAAGGTGATTGTGAGCCATATATCGTGAACCAAACTCCAATCCTCTGCAAATGCTCTTAGACATGGAGCCAACTCTCCAGCCCCACTTCAAAAAAAAAATTTTTTTTTTGGTTTTTTCGAGACAGGGTTTCTCTGTGTAGCTTTGGAGCCTATCCTGGCACTCGCTCTGGAGACCAGACTGGCCTCGAACTCACAGAGATCTGCCTGCCTCTGCCTCCCGAGTGCTGGGATTAAAGGCGTGCGCCACCACCGCCCGGCCAAATTTTGGTTTTAATTGTGGAAAATATACACATCACCACCATACTCATTGGACTTTTTCACATATATTGTTTATTTGGGGGGCAAGTACACACCATGGGGATTAGAGAATAGCTCTGGGGAGCCCGTTTTCTCTCCCACCACATAGATCTCTGGGACGGAGCTGAGGCTGTCAGTTCGGCTGCAAGTGCCTCTACTCGCTCAGCCTTCTCACTGGCCCCACCGAATTCTTAATTGAGTGTGTAGTTTGGTGATCTCAAACACACTCCCATTGTTCTGCAATGGGTTCCCAGAAGCCTTTGCATCTTCCTAGGTGAGGTGGTTCCCACCTATAATCTTAAGAAGCTGAGGCAGGTGGATCAAGAGTCTGAGACCAGCCTGGGAAAACACCTCGTTATTACCTATCTTTAAAGACAAAAGAGCAGTTGGAGAGACGCTTAGTGGTTCTGAACATTTGCTGCTGCTCTTGCATAGGACCTGGGTTTAGTTCCAGTACCAACATGGGTGGATACTCACAAAGGTCTGTAGCTCCAATTCTGGACCAGAGGATCCGACGCCCCCTTCCGGCCTTCACATGCAATAAACACACACTTATATATACACACATAAAGTAAAAGTAAATTAATCCTTAAAAAGAAAAGAAAACGAAATAGAATAGCAAGTCTTTTCATCATGGTTTGAACTCTACTCCCATTTAAGCAGCAAATTCCCTTCTTCCTCCTGGCGCCTGGCGCTTTCCCTTTTGTCTCTGTGAAACTGGCCTCTTCCGGAGCATCCTAAGCTGGTCCTCTTACGCCTGGCTTAACTTGCCTGCTATGATGTCTACAAACTCTGATCTCTGATGGAGGGTCACACCAGGGTCAGAACACTCTTCCTTAGGAAGGCTGCATTACATTTGCTGATTCAGTCTTACCAGTTGGAAGTTTGATTATATATTATTAGTATTAGTATTATTACTATGACTGGTTTTTCGAGAGAGGGGGTTTCTCCGTGTAGCCCTGGCTGTCCTGGCAATCACCATGTAGACCAGGCTGGCCCGGAACTCCGAGATCAGCCTGCTCTGCCTCCTGAGTGCTGGGATTAAAGGCGTGTGCCTGGCTGGGAAGTCTGAGTTTTAAGCCACTGAGTCTCTTGTGGGTTGTCACGGCAGCCACGAGCAACTCACACAAGCAGATTTTAAAGCCCACTTAGAATGATGGAAAATATGGATGGGTTTTCTGCCTTCTAAGAGTGGGGGTGGTAGGTCAGAAGTCCTGCCCACGGGGTGGGGGTGGGAGTCGGGTGAGTTTCACACACACTGTCCGCTTTGGCTCAGCACATGCTGGCTCTTAGCCATGTCTGGCTTTCATGTCCTGGGATCATGGAGCTAGTGAGGGCAACAACATGGTATTTCTGGAAGGTCTTCCCCCTATAGGCAGCCTTTTTCTTTGAGGACCCTACTCTCAGGAAAGATTTCCTGGGTGTCTAACAAGCTGCCTCCGTTTTGGGCAGGAGGTGGGAAGTCCTAACATGCTCTTCCATGCCGGCATTCATGTCCTCCTCCTTGGCTCAAGCCAAGGTGGCCCTGCAAAGGCAGCCACCTTCCCAAGGCCTGCCTTGGTGAGGTTTGCATCAGTTTCCCTTTCCCTGAAGTCAGCAGGCCCTGTCGGGCTCCGGCCTCCCCGAGCCTGAGGCTCCCCCTGGCGGCCGGTACGGACCTCACACCACTTCTCTCCACTCAGCTCTGCAGCCCCGCCTGGCTGAGCCCAGGCCAGGCTGAGATTCCAGATTATCCATACTTTGAAGATGAAGAGGAGTATGAGGCCAGACGTTCCTAATGGGGGACCCTAGACCACCCAGAGAGACAGATACCCTGGGGAAGAGATTCAGGAGCCAGGAGTGGGTAGGGCGAGCTTAGAGTCTGTCATCAGCGAGACAGCGCATTTTGCAGCTAACATCATCCTTCCTGTGGGGGTAACCTGCACCCCTCCTGCAGGGGCTAACCTTCACTCTTCTGCAGGGATTAACAAGAGTGGCTGCGTCGGGTGCAGTTTTTGCCTCTTACCCCGTGCCCAGCTGGGGTCCCAGCTGCGGGGGAGCCGGAGTCAGGTTGGAGTCGGTGCCAGCCTGTCTGTCCTCTGCTGGCCCCGCTCATCTGCTTCTCTCAGCCCCCCCCCCCCCATCTTCTTCCTCTTTCTCGTTCCTACTCTGGGCCACACGTTCCCTGGCTGCCCTTCCTAGCCTGTCTCTGGATGTTTTCCCTATCTCTTTTCTCCCAGCAGCTGTTCTCACCAGAAATCTCGTGTTTGTCTCCTTGCCCAGGTGTAGAAGCGCCCCATGGCATTGCAGGCTGAGATGACCCGGACAATGACGGTCATGGGCGACGTCCTTGTGTTCATTACTGTCACATCCGTGTGACCACTCTTGCGGAGAGAGACAACTTAAAGGACCAAGGCTTTGTTTTAATCCATGGATTCCGAGTTTTTAGGCCCCCGTGGAGGGACCGAGTATCAGATCAGCTCATTTCAAGGTAGCACGTGGTCACAGAAGAGAGGGAGGGAGGCAGGAACCAGGGGCAGGTACCACCTCTGCAAGTACCAGCCGCCCTTACAGGGGACCTGGGTTTGGTTCCCAGAACCCACAAGGTGGTTCATAACTGTTTTAACTCCAGATCCAGGGGATCTGACGTCCTCTTTTGGCTTCTGGAGACACTGCACCCACACGGTGCACTTACAGGCCAAACACTCACACACATAAAATAGAAGTAAAAATGCCTCACTGAGTGACAGCTGCCCGGAGGACTCTGTCATCTTTGACCTTTCCCACCCGTTTCTCTGTTAAAGGCAAGCACCTCCACCACCCTGTTTATTTTTAAATTTTTATTATATTAATTTATTTAGTTTGTGTGCAAAAGGGCCAAGGTCAGAGAACCACTTGTGCGAGTTGATTCTCTCATTCCACAATGGGGATCCCAGAGTCCAAACTTGGTCCCAGATCATCAGGCTTGGGGACAAACACTTGTATCCACTAAGCCATCTTGCTGGCCCAATATGCCTGACCTTGAGGGTCTCTTTTGAGTAGCCACGGTTGCTATGATAAAAATGGTAAGAGTTGGCTGGGTAGTGGTGGCACACGTCTTTAATCCCAGCACTCAGGAGGCAGAGGCAGGCGGATCTCTGTGAGTTCGAGGTCAGCCTGGGCTACAGAGTGAGTTACAGGATAGATGGGGCTACACAGAGAAACCCTGTCTCAAAAAACCAAAAAATAAAAAAAATAAAAAAAAATTGGCAAGAGTTATTACATTCTGAGGACTGTTCTATAACAGTGGTGAGAGACAAAGACACACATACCACACACACACAAACACACACATACCCCCCCACATACACACAAATACAAACACACACATACCCCCCACATACACACAAATACAAACACACACATACCCCCCCACATACACACACATACATACACACACATACCCCCCACATACACACACATACGTACACACACATACCCCCACATATACACACACATACCCCCCACATACACACACATACCCCCCACATACACACACATACGTACACACACATACCCCACATATACACACACATACACATACACACACATACCCCCCACCACATACCCCACATATACACACACATACATACCCCCCACACACACACACATACCCCCACATATACACACACATACCCCCATATACACACACATATACGCACACACATACCCCCACATATACACACACATACCCCCATATACACACACACACACATACCTCCATACACACACACACACACACACACACACACACACACACACACCCATACACACACACATACCCCCATACACACACACACACACACAGGAGACTGGGGAGAGGGAAAGGCGGAACATGAAAGAATGACTGAGGGTGTCCTCAGGGATTCTGGCAGCCACACCATGGGATCTCTCCCTGCATGTGATTGCAACAGGGATGACCAGTCTTAGCTGATGAGGCTGCGTGTGGGTCACCTCAGCCTGAGTCTGCTCACTCTACACATGTCTCTGGGGGTGCGTCCGAGTGTGGCTGCGTTCTGCCACCATCACTTCGTGTAGCTTTGAGCCCGAGGCAATGTCTCAGGCCGTCTTCCAAACATCCATGATTGTGAGTGGGCAGTTTATATAGAATGGAAATTTGGGGGGCTGGGGCATCACTCAGTGGTGGGCTGGCATACTGAGCACGCGTGCTGCCCTGGGTTCCATCACCCAGAACCAGAGGAAAAAGTAAGACTGACCAGGCACTGTGACACACCTGTAAACCCAGCGTTCTGGGGCAAGAGGACTGTGAATCTAAGGTCAGTTTGGGCTACACAGCGAGACCCAGGCACAGACAGAATGCAGGCTGTTTCTTAGCTTGGAAGGGCAAGAGATTGCCTGCTTTCTTTTTCTCTGTCTCCATCGGCTGCACTCAGCATGGAGCCGGGCCTGGCCTTGAACCCCTGATCCTCCAGCCTGTGCTCCAAGCGATGGGATTACTGGTGTGTGCCATCACACTCGGCGAAGAAGATTCTCTTTGGCTTATGTGGCAATATGAGGGTTCTTTGTGACGTACCTGAGTGTAGTTTCTGGCTTCTAGAACTTGCATATATTCAACTTTACAAGTCAATGCCAAAATGTTCCTGTCAGAGCTCTCAAACATTCTTTTCCCTTATAGTACACTTGCCCCCACTTACGCTGCTATGAGTGGGTTTCTATTGCTCCCAACCAAAATGAATTTTAACCCATCTGAGCCATCAAGAATGACTATGGGATGACAGCCGACTCTGTGATCTTGCTCCCGAGAGATCCCTACCCCAACAGCCATCACCTGCTGCAGTTTCAAAACTCACATGGAAACTTGTCACACCAACAACATTGAAAGGTGGGGCCTGTAAGAGGTGACTACGTCACGAGCCTGTCACCGTCACCAATGGGTGAAGCTGCCTGAGTGGGAGTGAATTAGCTCTCACAGGCGCAGAGGCTGGAGAGCCCCTCCCTTCTCGAACACAGACGCCCTCTGCTGTGGCTGCACAGTAAGAAGACACCAAGATCAAGCTTGGTAGCTTACTCCTGTAAACTCAGCACTTGCAGGCAGAGTCAGGAGGATCAGGAACAGCTCCAGCTACACGGTGAAGCCAGTCTGGGCTGTATGAGATCCTGCCTCAAAAATGAAAATGAGAACCAGGGCAATGGCTCAGTGGGTAATATGTTCCTTGCACGAATTTGAGGGCTCCAGTTTATTTATTTATTTAGATTTTTTGAGACAGGGTTTCTCTGTGCAGCCCTGTAACTTGCTCTGTAGAAGAGACTGGCCTCGAACTCACAGAGATCTACCTTGCCTCTCGAGTGCTGGTATAAAGGGCATATGCCACCACTACTTAGCGAGGGCTCAAGTTTAAAGCTAGGTGGCCAAGGTGCCCTGTGACCTCAGTGCTGGGGGCAGGAGGGAGAGGTGGACACAGGCAGATTCCTGCAGATCACTGACTGGCCATCGAGCTGGTGGTGAGCTCCAGGTTCAGTGAGGGACTGGTTCTCAAAAAATAAGGTGGAGAGTGACAGAGGAAGACAATTCACAGCGTGGGCAAGCAGGCACACACACACACACACACACACACACACACACACACACACACACACACACAAGCACATGAACACATACACACACAGGTACACACACACATGAACACATATACACACAGGCACACACACACGCACACACACACACAGTCCTCCTGCCTCTGCTTCTGAGAAGCTTGGATGACAGTTCTGCACCACCAGGTCCATTTTTTGGTGTGGTGTGGTTTGGTTTGGTTGGATTGGGTTGGGTTGACACTGGGGATTAAACCCGGGTCTACTGCAGGCTAGGCAGACACTATGCTATACTGTTGACTCACAACTCTAGACCACATTTTATTTTTGCTACTCTGTGTGTGTGTGTGTGTGTGTGTGTGTGTGTGTGTGTGTGTCCGTCTGTCTGTCTGGAACTCCTGTACTATGAGACAGGACAGCAAAAGCAGCACACATTTCCTTTTTCTTCCTTAGCAGATCTCAGCCTCCTCAGTCAAGGACACTTTTCTTCTCTTCCTCTTGAGTTCTTTCTCCTTTTCACAGGAAGGGAGCCGTTCGGGCTTCTCTTTCTCTTCTATGTCGCCAGCGCAGATCCAGTAGGCAGGGCTGCCTGGCCACAGGGAAGATCAGGGCCCCAGGCAGGACAATGAAAGGATTCATCCTGATTCTCAGAAAGTTGTATAAATCAAACTGGTTAATTGGAATGGGATGCAGCTCACAGGCAACTCAGCACACTCCAGGCCCTGGTTCCATCCTTAGGGCAGAGAGAAAAACAATAAAACTTGGATGAAAATGGGGTAAAGTCACTCAGTGATAGATCACCTGCCTAGAATCCCCCAGTGAGGGGCTGGGGGCGTGGCTCAGTGGTAGAGCCCCTGCCTAGAATCCCCCAGTGAGGGACTGGGGGGCGTGGCTCAGTGGTAGAGCCCCTGCCTAGAATCCCCCAGTGAGGGGCTGGGGGTGTGGCTCAGTGGTAGAGCCCCTGCCTAGAATCCCCCAGTGAGGGGCTGGGGGTGTGGATTAGTGGTAGAGGACTTACCTAGCATGCATAAAGCTCTGAACTCCATCCTCAGTACCACAAAAACCTAGCAATACACACACAGAGGCACATTTTCATACACACCGATCTCTAAGCAGAAGAAATCAAAATAAATAAATAAAAGCAATATATGAATTGGGAGGCTGAAGTAATGGCTCAGCAGTTGAGACCCTTTGCTGATGTTATAGAGAACCTTGAGTTTGGATCTCCAAGACCCACATCAGGTGGCGTACAACCAGCCACCTGTTATTCCAGCTCCAGGGGGTCCAGCACAGTCTTCTCCCTCTGAGAGCATCCACGCCCATCAGCACAACCCACTCATAGACACACGTATTTTTAAAAAAGGCATGTCTCTTTAAGACGGCATTCCTGCTATGTATATTATAATGACAGTTCTGTCTGCAGGGACTGTGTCTGTGGCATGGTCCCCTCAGATGACATCACACAGTAAGTCACAACCATCCGGAGTGAACAATCTGTGATGTTTGCACAAGTCCACCACACAGTTCTTAGGATGTGTCCCCGTGGTTAAGTCATGAGTGACCAAAGGGAACAATTCCACGGGGTACCTGCCACTCCTCAGCAGCAGTGACTACGGACAGCCTGGTGTGCTCAGGGTTGATTGCACATTGTTTAGTATGCACAAAACACATGTATATTTTATATGTATTTTAAAAAAAAACAGTGGGGCGTTGGTGGAGCACACCTTTAAAACCAACACTCAGGAGGCAGAGGCAGGTGGATCCCTGTGAGTTCAAAGCCAGCCTGATGTACAGAGTGAGTTCCAGGACAGCCAGAGCTACATAGAGAAACCCTGTCTTAGAAAAAAAAAAAACAACCAACCAAATAAACAAAGCCCCCTCTTTTCCTTTACTTTCTATTTTATGTGTATGGGTGTTTTGCCTGTATGCATGACCATTTACCACATATGTGCGGTGCCCACAGAGTAGGTCAAATCCTCTAGAACTGCAGGTATAGATGCTGTGAGCTGCCGTGTGGGTGCTGGGAATTGAACCTGGGTCATCTTGAACGGCAGGAATGCTCCTAGCCTCTGAGCCATCTCTCTAGTGTTCCATTCCCTTTGAGACAGGATTTCTCTGTGCAGCCCTGACTGGCCTGGAACTCACTCTGTAGACCAGGCTGGCCTTGAACTCAGAAATCTTCCTGCCCCTGCCTCCCGAGTGCTGGGGTTAAAGGCGTGTGCCGCCACACCCAATTTCATATTTACGTTGTAAAACTTTGTGTGGGTGATTATGTGTCTGTGCGTGGGAACACACATGCCATGGCATTTATGGAGATGTCATAGGGCAGCTTTAGGAACTAGTTCTCTCCTCCCATCATACATGGGTTCCAGGAATTGAAGTCATGTTCTCAGGCTTTTCACCTACGGAGCCATCTCTCCAGGTCGGCTTTGTTATTAAACCCCATGCCATCCATAATGGTATTCATGCATAGAGATTACTCTGAACCAGAGACATTTCTTTTTCTCCCAGGGGTGATTTCACATGGGCAGCAATCTCCTTTTTTTCTGGGCTGCTGGAAAAATGTCGAATCAAGGTTGAGGGATCTAAAAAGAAGATTTCTTTTACTAATCAAAACGTATCACTGGAAATTTAAAAAAGAAAAAAGCCAACCTCTCTTTGCAATACTTTCCCAGAGTCCTTTGCGATGTGCTTGTTAGAACCCCTTTCACTCGGTGTCTGAGTTATCGATTTACCATCTGGCTCTCTCAGAGGCCCATGGACTCCTCAAGGGCAAGGCATTCTTGCATTCTTCCTGGGAAAGACTGTTGTGTGAGATGTTTATTTTCCTAAGCTTCTCTAGTATTTGTGAACACTCGGTGAGGAGACTTGCTCCTGAGTGGAGGTGCTGAGCATGTGCGCACACAAACTAGTCGGATGCGTGTGTGGGGATTTGCACGATGGAGATTTTGTGGAGTGTGGGGCAGGAGTGAGCCAGGGGTGAGCATTGCAGGTAATAGTGCCCTGATTGCACTGGTACCAGGATGTTGGTGGCTGTTTCTCTCTAGGCCTGTGTATTGAACCTGTGGCTACGACACTACACTCAGAGTGTGCCCTTTAGGATCCCTGGTGAGGGGCTGGGGGTGTGACTCAGTGGTAGAGCCCCTGTCTAGAATCCCCCAGTGAGGGGCTGAGGGCGTGACTCAGTGGTGGAGCCCCTGCCTAGAATTCCCCAGTGAGGGGCTGGGGGCGTGGCTCAGTGGTGGAGCCCCTGCCTAGAATCCCCCAGTGAGGGGCTGGGGGCGTGGCTCAGTGGTGGAGCCCCTGCCTAGAATCCCCCAGTGAGGGGCTGGGGGCGTGGCTCAGTGGTGAAGCCCCTGCCTTTTTCATCTGCAGTATTGTTCTTGAGAAATGCAGAACACTCTGGCCTGAAACTCAGAGTCCTCACCTCAGTCTCCTCAGTGCTGAGATCACAGATGCACAACCACACTAGACAACCATTCTGCTTTTGGACTCCTTGCTTGTTATTGCGTGGCCTAGTGCTAGAGTATTTGCCTAACCCATCTGTGTCTCCACACATGACAAAAACAAAGACTAGCAAAACACCAGAGACTAGATGAACGGCCCAGCGTCAGTCCCTCTACCCACATGTGTGTTGGATGGGGTGCTGTGCCACGGCCTGTTCTGTAGTTCCTATGATGACGCTGTGTGGCGTGAGTCATGTTCTTGTCCCTTTCCTGGGACCCTCCTGGGTGTATGTAGCTGCAGGCGACTGCACCACACTTTGGTATCAATGGCTCCATGCCCGTGGACCAGTAGTTGGGACTCTGTGACCCTGAAGTCCTGGAAAGTTCCTGGGAAGTTAGCAGCTGGAGATTAGATTGCATGAATCATGAGACCGGAAGGAGGGACCAAGAGCTGAGCCTGACCTGGGGCAGGTGAGAGTCTCAGAATCATGCTAAGATTAGTGGTGACACTGCAGCTGACCCAGCAGACCCCAGGCCTTAAGCTCTGCACATTTACACACATGATTTCATACTTAACTGATATTTTCTATTAGGTATCCACATATACTTATAAATAACAATGATGTGGCTGGTTTGTAGTGTTTTAGACTCATTATAAATGACTTTATCGATCAGTCTTATCATCTATGATCCCATTGAGGGCAAGAAGCAGCCAAAGCTCAGAAAGATAAGTGCACCCGCCCAAAGTCACTCAGCAAGCACTTAGCAGAGTCCAGGTTTAAGCTCCAGGCTGCGGAGATAGCACAGTGGGTAGAGCGCTTGCCCTGCGAGCCTGAGGATGGGGTCGCGGCGGTGCGTGCTATAATCTCAGTGCTGGGGAGGCAGGCACAGGAGAAAGGAGAAGCCGGGCTCATTGTGCTCTCATGGGGCTCACCCACCCACTTACTCCTTGCACTGGAATTCTGAAATAGGTCCCATCCCCGTGAGGTGCAGCGGCTTGAAAGAGCTGGGGTTCGGACCCAGGTGATCTGGATCCCCGGGCAATTCTGCTACATGCTTTTTATAAATGTTATTTATTATTACCATGTGCATGATGGCCGGGGTGGAGAGGTCACAGGAGATTGTCATGCAGTCAGTAATCTTCCACTTCTAAGTAGGTTACAGGTTCTGAGCTCAGGCTGTCAAGCTTGTGTGGCAAGCACTTTCACCCACTGAGCCATCCTGGCAACCTCCGTGCTTTCTGTTTTGTGTGTGTGTGTGTGTGTGTGTGTGTGTGTGTGTATTTATAGTGTGTGAGCGTTCATGTGTTTGCACATGTGTATGTGGACATGTAAAGATCAGAGTTTAACATTCAACATCAGGTGTCTTTCTCAATTGCTATTTATTTATTTATTTATTTAATTTGAGACAGGGTTTCTCCGTGTAGCTCTGACTGTCCTGGCACTCGCTCTGTAGACCAGGCTGGCCTTGAACTCAGAGATCCACCTGCCTCTGCCTCCGGAGTGCTGTGCTGGGATTAAAGGCGTGTACCATCACTCTCAGCTCTCCACTTATATTTTAGTTTTAAAAAATCGGAATCATTTTGCTCTACATGAAAGGGCACACCACATGTTTATCTAGTGCCTATGAAAACCGGAAGAGGGTGTTGGATCCGATGGAGCTGGCTGGAGTTATAGGCAGCTGGAATCGAACCCAGGTGCTCTTAACTGCTGAGACCTTCTTCCAGCCCCTGTCCACTTATTTTTGAGACAGGGTCTTTCTGGCACCTGGAGGTCACCAGTTCTCTTGAGAGCCTGCTGGAGAGCCCTGGGCTCTGCCTGTCTGCTTGCCCAGCACTGGCTCACACAGCTGTACTTTCACACACTTGGCTTTTTATGTTGGTGCTGGGATCTGAACTCAGGTCCTCATATTTATGTATGAGCACTTTAACGACAGAACCACCTTCCCAGACCCCAGATTTTCTTTGCATACTTGGTAGTGCTACAGATGAGCTCCCCAGCTAGGCTAGGCTCACCCTCCATCACTGACTTCTAGCTCAGGCACCAAAACACCTTGCCAGTCATCCGTTGTCATCTTTACAATCTGTCAGTGTGGAAAAACAATACTGCCCATTTCACAGGTGAGCAAGCCGTGTGGTGTGGTGGTGCACGTCTGTAATGCAGCACTGGAGACGCTGAGGCAGGGGGATAGCTGTAAGTTTAAGGGCAGCTATGAATTGAGATCCTTCCTCAGAAAACTATAAGAGAAGAAGGAGGAGAAAGAGAAAGAGGAGTAAGAGGAGGAGGACCAGAAGGATGAGGAGGAAGGAAGGAAAGCTCCCTAGTGTGGCTGGAGTGCAGCTCGCCTGAGGCTGTGGGTTCCAGACCCAGAACTACACACAAACAGATCTCCAGCTCTTGAGGTATAGGGCGACGGTGGGAGGCCCCTGTGCTCACCTTCTCCTCGGGGCCTCCGCTTTAGTGTGGAGGTCAGGGTGAGGAAAGAGGAAGCTCAGTTGCCCTCCCCCACCTCTGATACAGAGCCTTGCAGAAACTTAGGAAGTGTTACAAGAACACATCTGTCCAGTTCAACAATTTCAGCGCGAGGGTGGGAACCCTTTTTTTTAAAAGATTTTATTTATTTATTATGTAGACAACATTCTGCTTCCATGTATATTTGCACATCAGAAGAGGGCACCAGATCTCATAACGGATGGTTGTGAGCCACCATGTGGTTGCTGGGAATTGAACTCAGGACCTCCGGAAGAGCAGTTGGTGCTCTTAACCTCTGAGCCATCTCTCCAGCCCCGGAAACCCCCCTTTTTTAAAAATAAGATTTATTTATTTATTTATGCCTATAAGATTTATTTATTTATTATGCATACAGTGTTCTGCCTGCATGTATCCCTACAGTCCAGAAGAGGGCACCAGACTACATTACAGATGGTTGTGAGCCACCATGTAGTTGCTGGGAATTGAACTCAGGACCTCTGGAAGAACGGGCAGTGCTCTTAACCCCTGAGCCATCTCTCCAGCCCGGGAACCCTTTTTTAATTAGCTAAATTATTCACTTAATTAACATGCCCAGCCCCTTGGTTTCTTCAGACAGCATTAATCTGTAGCTCAGGCTGGCCCAGAGTTCTCACTTCTCCTTCCTCGGTTTCCTTGGTGCTAGAATTAGAGGTCTGCACCGCCATTTCCAGCTGCCTTTTCCTTTTTTCTCTTTGTGACTGTGTGCATGCGTGTGGTATGTGCACACACGTGTGGGGTGTATACATTGGTGTGCACGTGGACACAGAGGCCAGAGGACATGGATTATCCCTGCTCTATCACCAACTTATTCTGAAGACGGGGTGTCCCACTGAACCTGGAGCTAGGGTGCCGGGTAATCCCCAGCCATCCTCCCGTCTCTGTCCGCTGCCGTGTGGGGGTTATAGGAGCACAGGGGGCCATTAGACTTTTTTCATGGCTGCTGGGGACTCCAAAGTCAGGTTTCCCATCTCTCCAGCCCTCACATTGCCCATTAAAGATATATTTGATTTCTTTTTTATTACATTTTGCATGTGTATCTCTGTGGGAGGATGTGTATGTGATTGCAAGGTGCCCATGGGGACAGAGTGATGAATCCCCCCTGGATCAGGGTCCTCTTCAAGGATCTGAACCTCTGAGTCGTCTCCTTTCTTCCTATCTATCTACGTGTCTGTGTACCTATCTATATATCTATGTATCTGTCTATCTATGTATCTATCATCTATCTCCCACTCACCCAGGGTCTGGAATACACAGGGTAGCCTCCAGTTTGCTTTGCAGCCAGGGATGAGTCTGAGCTCCTGATGCCCTGCCTACCCAGTGCCTGCACCACCGCAGCAGAACTGTAAACAGGAACAAAGATCAAACCCATGGCTTCCTGGGTACTAGCAGGAACAAAGATCAAACCCATGGCTTCCTGGGTACTAGGCAGGAGCTTCTTGGGTACTAGGCTCGGAGCCCGGTCTCCAGCCCCTTGACTGTCTTTATAACTGTGTTTGACCAGTCTGACTTCCTTGCCTTGTATTTGTTATTCAGGGCTGCGGGGTTTTCCACGCCGAGCATCAAGGTCTCTGGCTCCTAAGGCAGAGGGCGTGTCCTCTTCCCTCCCCAGTCTTTATCTTGCAGCTTCTCTCTTCCCATGGGTCAGACGCATAAAAGCATAAATGCACCGGAGATCTCTCGTGGCCCATTGTCACCATGTCCCCGCTGTGCCCGCTGCTGCTGCTGGCTCTGGCCCTGGTGGCCGTCCCCGGTGCTCGCGGCAACTGCCCGGTGCCTGCAGACCTGAAGAGGGAAGATGGGACGCGCACGTGCGCCAGGCTCTATGACAAGAGTGATCCCTACTACGACAATTGCTGCCAGGGAGCCCAGCTGTCATTGGAGCCCGGCAGCGACCTGCCCTACCTGCCCTCGGACTGGGCCAACACGGCTTCGTCTCTGGTAGTGGCCCAGCGCTGCGAGCTCACCGTGTGGTCTCTCCCCGGCAAGAAAGGCAAGACTCGCAAGTTCTCTGCAGGCAGCTACCCGCGCCTGGAAGAGTACCGCAGAGGCATCTTCGGGGACTGGTCCAACGCCATCTCTGCCGTCTACTGCAAGTGAGTCCTGGGACCTTAAAGTTCTGAACTCCCTACCCCACCCACCCCCAAGCCCAAGAATCCAGACACCCCCACCCGCCAACTCATACTAAGAAAAGTAGATTTCCTTTAGAAACTGTTTCTGGAGGCCTCATCTCCCAGTGCACCCCCAGTGTGGGCCTCCACCTTTTGGCCCTCCGCCCCCTGAGTCTCTCAGACACACTCTGGGCTCCCCAGACTAGGAAGCTGCACTCCGTTCCACTGTGCCTCCATTCTACAAGACCCTCCCCTCCCTTCAGGAGTCCCCCCCCCATTCGGCACCAGCTTCAGGTGTCCTGGCCTGAGAACAAGGCGCTCATTGGTTCCTTTGGGGCGCTAGATACGATGTCACTGCCCCCTTGTTGCATTTGAATGCCCCCCCCCAGACCCAACTCTCATACTTAAGACTCCTCTCAGGCCTCAAGACCCCAAGCCCAAGTCTTGAAGACTCGGTCTAGTCTAGATTTCCAGCGCCCCCGCCCCCATCTAGATCAGCCTCAAACCCAGAAATCACCTCCAGACCTCCCAGACCCAATGATGGGGGTCCCCGAGACCCACAGACCCCAGGTATCCTCTATCCCACTGTAGAATCATCCCAAACCAGCCCTGCAGAACCCATCAAAAATCACCAACCCCAACCCCCCTCCCCAGGTCAAGACCCCAAACTCCTGAGCCTGGAGCCTTGAAGCCCCTCCTCAGACCTTGGGACCCGGGGCAGTTCTGTGCCCTGGCAACCCCTGTAGAGAACTCCTGTTTCTTTTACAGGTGCAGTTGATGCCTTGAGGGCGGGTCATCTAATTCCACACAGTGCTGAGTCCAACCCCGCCTGACCTTGGGGATTGCTGTGGCCCCAAGAGCCAGGAGGCGAGATAGCCCTGCTGCCTGAGGTCGCAGCCGCCCCATAATACAGTCCTTGAGAAGTTACTACCCCTGTGTGCCATCTGCTTGTGTTTGAGAGCCAAATTCACCCGGGACTGGATAAAACAGGGAAGGGGGTAAGCAGAATGATCAGATCCGGGTCACTCCATACTGGAGACACAGCCTTAGATCCCTACTTGGGGTAGGGGTGAACAAAGACACCTACGGGGCAATGAGGGAATGCTGACTATGTCTAAGGATTTAAACACTCTTTGTTTACTTCAGGTACATATCCTTCAGCTCCCCAGGGAGCTTACACACCCTCACCATTCATGCCTAGAACATCAGAGGTCATTCTAGAACCTTGTGCCAGTCGAGAGCCACAGTGTGTTGGGTGATGTGGTGGTCTTTGATTTCTGTTGCTGTTGTTATTGTTGTTTTGTCTGCATTTATTTGGATGTTGTGGATGAAACCCAGGGCTTTGCACATGCTAGCAAGTGCTCTACCACTGAGCCACGCCCCCAGCCCCTCACTGGGGGGATTCTAGGCAGGGGCTCTACCACTGAGCCACACCCCCAGCCCCTCACTGGGGGGATTCTAGGCAGGGGCTCTACCACTGAGCCAGGCCCCCAGCCCCTCACTGAGGGGATTCTAGGCAGGGGCTCTACCCTGAGCCACACCCACAGCCCTCTCTTTACTTTTCATTTGAGGACAGGGTCTCATTAAATTGCCCAGAGTATCTTTTAACTTGAGACCCCTTTACCTCGGCCTCCTTAGTAGCTGGGATTACAGGTTTGACTCTGGGTTGTTAATTACATTTAATGTTTCCTGTCTGACACATGGAAGACACTTTAGTTCAAATTTATGTTTCTGTTCAGGTTGTGAGCTCTGCTTCACCTTTGCCTCAGGCATGAGGGCTCTTAATGGCTATCTGGTTTGGGTGACTCTAGGGATGGGGGGAGACTCAGTGTCCTGGGCAGAGAGATATGAATGAAATCCAGGGTGAGCTGGAGACAGGCCTGGGATTTGGGGAGAGTCTAAGAGTTAAGGGATGAGGGAGAATGGGTCAGTGGGAATACTTCAGGGACATACACAGCGGGGGGGGGGGGATATAAAAAGATGGGCTGTCGGGGGCCTCTGAGATGGATCCGCAGCCAAAGCGGCCTGCTATCAATCCCGATGACCTGAGTTCGATCCCCAAGACCCACAAGGTAGAAGGTAGAACAAATAGAGGTCAGGCTAGGCCCCATGGTGCAGACGACCTGTAACCTCAGCTACTGGAAAAAGGTTGAGGCAGAGGACTGAAAATTATAACCAGGCTGGGCCACTTAGCTAGAGCCTGTCTCAGAATTTCAATAAATAAAAAGAGCTCTGGGGATATATTTCAGTGGTAGAAAACCTATCCAGAACACGCAAAAGAACCCGAGGTTGATTCCAAGCATTGCGAAAAGAGGTCAGAGGTCACCGTCAATGTAAAAGATCCAGAGGTCGCAGAATTGCCCAGAAGTCAAGGATCTGTGACTGGGGAGACGGGAACTGAGGGAGGCTCTAAGGAGCAACGACCAGGGGACACTCAGCCTTTCAGAGCACATGTGTGTTCTTACAGTCACTCACGGAAGCTTTATTGAACACCTACTATGAGACCAGCAGTGGTTTGCAAGGAGCAGCCCCAGGGAGATGTGAAGATGTCAAAGAAGACCCCAGGGGCCAAGCAAGATCTGAGAGACGTGGGCAGGGAGAAATTGTTAGGGGGGAGCTGAGGAGAGAAGGGAGCCAGGTGGGGCCAGGGGGCGATGGAGACAGGGGCTGAGGATCAGGAAGGGAAGGAAGGGTATGAAGGATAAGAAGGGGTGAGGGAGCAGAAGGGGTCAGGGGTGAACAAGGGTCAGGGAGGTAAGGAGGGGTCAGGGGTGAGCAGGGGTCAGATTGGCTAAGCACGCGCGCGCACACACAGGGAGAAGCAGGAAGCAGTTGCATCACGGAAAGGCTAAGGGCTCGGAGGTGACAAACACCCTTCCAAAGGATGATGACAGACTTGGAGAGCCTGGCCAGTGGTCACTCCCGGAGCTGCACGGACACGGAGGAGTCGGTCACCCTTGTCCTCCGCAGCCCGCCAGCCTCCATGCGGTTCTTGGCCTTGTGCTGGAAGTGGACGTAGCGTACTCCGGGACCGTACTGCCGGAAGACGTGGGACACCTGTGGCGGCCCAGGGTTGGGGACAAAGTCGCAGCAGGTTGCCACAGCCTGCTCTCCCTCCTCCCCCTGCCCAAGGTCTTGGGAAAGAACACCTGCGCGGGCAGGACCTGGCAGGGCATCTCACCTGAACCCAATGGCCAGGGGGACCTCTCCCATTGGTCCGAGGGGCCACGTGGTGCTGGGCAATGACTGTGCGGCGGTCAGCGGCCAGGAGCCAGACATGCAGCTCATAAACACACTGGTCCAGGCGGCTGTCCTCGAACCTGGATGGAGGAGGGTCAGGCTGTCACCGCCATACAGCTGTCACGCCATCTCAGCCCCAAGCCCTGGTCCTGGGCCCCATCACACAACTCTCCAGCCCCATGCCCTGTCCAGTGGGGGAGCAGAAACGTCACTGTCACTCTCTACGTATGTAGATGGCAGGAGCAGGCAGAAATCAAGGTGAGATGGGGTACAGGCAGAGGGAAAGAGCAAAGTGAGGGTGCAGGGGAGAATGCAGGGCGTTGGGGTAAAGGACCCTTCCTATAACTGGGGTAGCTTTGGGAAACTACCCCTTAAGAGGGGAATGAATCTGGGCATCACAGAGGGGCAAAGGCTTCGGGAGATAAAGGAACAGCCTGATCCAGAGGGACCCCACCCAGTTGACACCGGAAAGATACAAATATACAAAGATCCAGAGGAGGCCGGACAGGAGGCGTGGTGTGTGTGTGGGGGATGGGACATAGTGTCAAGGGGTGTTGATGAGGGGCTCAGGCCCTGGGAAACAGGGAAGCCTGAAGTCTAGGAAGCCTGAATGGCCATGATCAGGCAGCCAGGCAGGGCAGAGAAGTCAGGCAGGGCGGGGCACACCAGTCCATGACGGTGATGTCAGGCTGCTCGTCATCCAGCAGTTCTTCCCAAAGCTTCTTGGCCAGCAGGTTCACACACTGTTCCTTCACGGTCCAGCTGCAGAGAAACAAGAGGAAATGGGTCTGTCTGGTAGTTCCACAATCCTGAGGTCTCCCAGGGAGGAGGAAGTAGGGTCACAGGGCTCTAGTGACAGCAGGAGACCCTCTCCCCACCCCACACGTGAGAGCCTGACAGTCCTTGGTTCCTAGGAGACCCTGGAGGGGAATGTACACAAGCCTTTGTTCCAGAAGAAAACTGACACTTTAGAAGATTTCAACCAGGCCTGGAATCTCGGCCACTCTATTGGCTGAGTTAGAGAACTGGAAGTTTCAGGCATACTTAGGCAACTTAGTGGGATCCTGTCTCAAAATAAAAAGTAAAAAGGGGGGGGAGTAAAAAGAGGACTAGGGGTGTGACTTAGTAGTAGAGCCCCTGCCTAGAATCCCCTAGTTGAGGGGTTATGGGTGTGACTTAGTGGTGGAGCCCCTGCCTAGAATCCCCCCAGTGAGGGGCTGGGGGCATGGCTCAGGGGTAGAGCCCCTGCCTAGAATTCCCCAGTGAGGGGCTGGGGTTTACACTCAGTCCTAGAGATTTGTTTAGTTTAAGTTTAATCAGTAAAGCAAAAACAAAACAAAAACCCACCAAATTTAAAAAAAAAAAAAGGGATTTGATTCTGAGCCCCTGAATTACATACACCCTCTCAACTACAACTCAGGAGCCGGACTGGGGTTAATAGAGGACCCTGGTGACTCTCTCCGGATGAGAGTAAGGGTTATCAAACACCTACTGTGCTGTGTGCTGGTCAGAATTCTTGGGTGCCTATGTTGCATGTTTCATAGGCATTGTGTTATGACTAACCCTGTCACCAGAGCAAGAAAGAGAGGTCCCCCTGCAGGAGCCACACACAGCAAAGAAGGCTGGAGGACGGAAGGCACCTAATTCCACCCCATCCCCAGGCCCTGTGCAACTCACCTGAGGGGCCCCTGGAGGTTCTCGGTAGTAATGTACCATCCGCGGAAATTACCTGGCCAGTGGGGAGGACGAAGGGTTGGTGAGACATCATTCCTTGAGGGGCTCCATCCTCCCTGGCAGAGCAGCCCCGCAATGCTTACCCAGGTCCGTCAGGGGTTTCCGGGTGGGACCCGTAGGGGGCGCCGGCTGGTAGATGTTAATGCCTGAATCAAAGAAGGGAATAGAGCCTCAGGCCAGTGCCCACCTCCTCCTGTCTTCCTCCCCTGGAGCTAGACTGGAAGGGCAGGAATCCAAGCCGGGCTCGACCAGCCTGGCAGGGACTAAGGATGGCAGTAGGCGGTTGTGGTGAGTCCCTGGAGCGCTGGAAGAAATCTAGAGAAAGGGACGGAAACCCAGACAAGGAGGGCGAGGGCCAGGGTCTCACACACACACACACACACACACACACACACAGACACACACACACAGACACACACACAGACACACACACACACAGACACACACACACACACAGACACACACACACACACACACAGACACTCACACACACACACACACAGACACACACACACAGACACATACACAGACAGACACACTCACAGACACACACACACAGACACACACACAGACACACACACACACATACACATACACATACACAGACACACACACACAGACACAGCACACATACACACAGACACATACACACAGACACACAGACAGACACACAGACACATACACACAGACACACACACAGACAGACACACACAGACACACACAGACACACTCACACACACAGACACACACACAAACACACACACAGACACACACAGACACACACACTCACACACACACTCACACACACACACACAGACATACACACACAGAGACAGACACACATATTCACACACACAGACACAGACACACACAGAGACAGACACACAGACAGACACACACACAGACACACTCACACACACAGACACACTCACACACACACAGAGACACAACACAGACACATACACAGACACACACACATACATACACATACACACAGACACACACACACACATACAGACACATACACACACACAGACACACAGACACACAGACACACACACACAGACACACACACACACAGATGCAAACTAGGACAGGTGACGGAGATCTGAGCCCCGCGCCGGGTGTCCCCGGCTGGTCCCCACCTTCGGGGTTGGGTGAGCTGAGCAGGTTGCGGTAGAGCGGCCGCTCCAGGAACAGCAGCTTCCAGCTGAGACTCGGGGGCAGCTCCAGCTTCCCGCTCAGGGGTCCCCATTCTTCCAGCAGCAGCTGCCTGGCTTCAACCTCGGTCGGAGCTTTGGGCTGTGGGAGCTCGGGAGTCTCCGGGGACAAGGGGGACCTCGGGGACGGCGGTGGTGGCGGGGACTGTGGGGTCGGGGGCAGCTCCTCGGAGTTCTGGGTCCCCTCCGCTTCCATCCCGCCACTGAGCGCGTCTCTGTCCTGTGGCTTCTCCATCCCTAAGGCTGGGCGACTGGGTTCCTAGGATCCAGGTTAACTGGGGGTGGAGGGGCGGGGGAAGTCATTAGGCATTTAAGAGAGGGTGTGTTAGCGGAAGGAGCCGAAAGCCCGGGGCCTCCTCCCTCAGACCAGGAGCCCAGTTTGCAAAGTCCTCCCTCCTCTGACCTAGAGATCCAGGTGCCAGCCCTCCTCCCTCAGACCCAATGGGTAGACCAGACCCTTCCCTCAGACCCAGGGGTGCAGACCTGAGACCCTTCCCTCAGACCCAGGGGTGCAGACCTGAGACCCTTCCCTCAGACCCGGGGTGCAGACCTGAGACCCTTCCCTCAGACCCAGGGGGCCAGACCTGAGACCCTTCCCTCAGACCCGGGGTGCAGAGCTGAGACCCTTCCCTCAGACCCGGGGTGCAGAGCTGAGACCCTTCCCTCAGACCCGGGGTGCAGACCTGAGACCCTTCCCTCAGACCCGGGGTGCAGACCCCAGCCTCCTCCCTCAGACCCAGGGGTGCAGACCTGAGACCCTTCCCTCAGACCCGGGGTGCAGACCTGAGACCCTTCCCTCAGACCCAGGGGTGCAGACCTGAGACCCTTCCCTCAGACCCGGGGTGCAGAGCTGAGACCCTTCCCTCAGACCCAGGGGGGCAGACCCCAGACCCTTCCCTCAGACCCAATGGGTAGACCAGACCCTTCCCTCAGACCCGGGGTGCAGAGCTGAGACCCTTCCCTCAGACCCAGGGGGCCAGACCTGAGACCCTTCCCTCAGACCCAGGGGTGCAGACCTGAGACCCTTCCCTCAGACCCAGGGGTCTACACCCCAGCTTCCTCCCTCAGAGCCAGGGATCTAGGCTCAGTCCTCCTCCATCAGACCCAGGGGTCAGACCCCAGTCCTCCTCCCTCAGAAGGGGTTCAGTCCCTGCTCCCCACCCCCAACTCCTCGCCCATCCTTCCCAGTTTCCCCAGGGCCATCTGAGGACACCCCCCCTCCCCGTCCCCGGCCCTGGGGCTAAAGTCAGGCTCTCTAATGATAGGCTGACCTGGCAGGATTGAGGCCAGGTAAAGCCACACTCTTCCTCTTCTCACCCTATGCAGGGCTAGGAATGGGCAGGGGTCTAGCCTCGGGCACATCTTCACCTTTCCTGGGACAGGAAAGGTGAGGTGGAGTGAGGTGGGAAGCAGAAACAGGGTTGTCAGAGGTGGGGAGTCTGGAGGCCGTGGCCCCTGACTGGGCTTCTCAGGGTGACTGTCTCTCCCGGCCTCCTCCCCCAGAGAGGACGGGGCACAGTGGAGTCAGGACTTTGGGGCGTGAGGAACCTGTAGGGCCAGATACCCAGGGCCACTTCCTGTCTGTGGCTCATCCCCTACCCGGTCTGGTTAGCCCTGAACGGAGACCATCAGCAGCCCAGCTCCTTAAAGCCACCCCACTGACAAAGGGGAGGAGCAATGAGACCATGGGCAGTTTGTAAGCAGATCTGGGCCCTGAAGCCCCCAATCTGCACCTCAAGCCAGGCCGAGCTACTCCTGGCTTCTGGGTTATTTTGTTTGTTGTTTTGGGGGGCTTTTGTCTTTTTTGTTTCCAGACAGTCTTTATGTAGCCCAGGCTGGCCTTGAACTACTGACCATCCTGCTTCTACCTCCCAAAAGGTGGTAAAGGAGCCTGTGTTGCCTCGTCCTGTGAGTGCTGCCATTGCTGCTGCTCCCAAGTCTGGCTGCACACTTCCACACTCCCTGTCCTTCAGACTCAGTCAGAGCTCACGCCCCAGTTAAAACGCCCGCCTTCCCCTCATTGTTTCTAGCCAGGAAATGGGGTAAGCCATCCTCTCATCCACCTTAGGAAGTCCACCCTGTCCTTGTGCCATTTTGCCAATGAAGAAACAGAGACACAGAGAGGCCCAGTGACTCACTCAGGGTTGCACAGCAGGGACATGACGTGTTGGACAGATGGACAGAAGTCTCAGGTGTGCTCAGCAGGGATCAGATTTGAATCAAGAAACACAGCCACCGGCTCACAGTGATGGCTTCAGATGATAAAATAATAGATTGTTTTGTTTTGGTTTCCCACAGACCAAGCCTTGACCTTTTTTTTTTTTTGGTTTTTCGAGACAGGGTTTCTCTGTGGCTTTGGAGGCTGTCCTGGCACTCGCTCTTGTAGACCTCCAAGCCTTGACCTTTATTTTTAAAAGCTGCATATTTATTTCGCTTTCTGACTCTGTGTTTGTGCCTTCAACACGTTCACAACGATTTTCTGCTCCTCAATAAGGAAAGCCGCCTGACCCTGTCAGGGACACACGTGGCACACACGGAGCCACCACCCTAACCCCTCCAAGTCTGCCTGGGCACACCCTGCGTGCGGCTTTAGGTGCTCTCCCAACCTTCTTGGTATAAAGGTAAGCAAACAATCCTGTTGCCAGGGGTTCGAGACAGCCTAGTTTTGTTAGAGGCTGTATTGTAGGAAAGCCTGCGTCACTACGTCAAACGCTGGACCATTCTGAGCGCCTCTAAGCACCGTCCCCGGAAGAGGAAAAGGATGGCGATAATAGTTATTGACTGACTTAAGCCATTCACTTTAATAAGAGCCCTGTGAGGAAGTGAGAGGCACCTCTCAGGGAACTGAGGCAGGAAATGGCTGGCTGTTGGCCTGAGCCGCACTGAAGGTCTGGGAAGTCACCAGGGCCCTGTGAGGGCTGAAGTGACAAATGTACCTTCCAGGTGTCACCCTGCCACACCCCAGCGGGTTCCCAGAAAATACCAGCAGAGCCCATGGCACACCCAAGACTGCATACGCTCCTGGGGCCATCTCAGCACACACCCCTTGTCCCAGCTACACTCCCACCCGCCTCAGGCCTGTCACGGTGGGTGGGAGGGAAGCCTCATGAGTGGGGCCAGAATCCAGGGCAGGGTGTGGCCACAGCCTGCAGGGACCCAGAGGAAGAAGCCCCAAGACTACAGAGGCTTTGGGTTCATTTAAAAATGTATTTATTCTCCTCTAATTCATACGCACATAAACAGATAGGATTATAAAATGGGCTGGGATCTTATTACCCCTCATCATCCTTGCCCACTCCCTCCCTCTCACTGAAACCAGTATGCCCCTGTCCTGCTTTGATGTGTTTTATTTGTTTGTTTTGTTTGAGAATATATTCTTATGAAGTTCAGGCTGTCCTCAAGTCCCCCATGGCCTGTTGAGTGTGCTGAATTGTTCTTTTGTGTTCGTAAAGATGAAACCTAGGGCTTTGTGAATACTAACCAAACTTCTGCCCAGCCACACCCCAGCCCCTCACTGGGGGAATCTGGGCAGGGCTTTACCTCTGAGCCACGCCCCCAGCCCCTCACTGGGGGATTCTAGGCAGGGGCTCTACCACTGAGCCACACCCCAGCCCCTCACTGGGGGGATTCTAGGCAGGGGCTCTACCACTGAGCCACGCCCCCAGCCCCTCACTGGGGGATTCTAGGCAGGGGCTCTACCACTGAGCCACACCCCAGCCCCTCACTGGGGATTCTAGGCAGGGGCTCTACCACTGAGCCACACCCCCAGCCCCTCATTGGGGGGATTCTGGGCAGGGCTTTACCACTGAGCCACGCCCCCAGCCCCTCACTGGGGGATTCTAGGCAGGGGCTCTACCACTGAGCCACACCCCAGCCCCTCACTGGGGGATTCTAGGCAGGGGCTCTACCACTGAGCCACACCCCAGCCCCTCACTGGGGGGATTCCAGGCAGGGGCTTTACCACTGAGCCACGCCCCCAGCCCCTCACTGGGGGATTCTAGGCAGGGGCTCTACCACTGAGCCACACCCCCAGCCCCTCCCTGGGGGATTCTAGGCAGGGGCTCTACCACTGAGCCACTCTCTAGCCCAGTCTCAGGCTTTTTCTTTCCTTCTTGCCTGTGCCTCCATGCTCAGAGGATCTCAAATCCTGGGGTATGTCTGATTCACAGTAGAGCTCCCTTGTTTCATCACTGAAGTCTGGAATGGACCCCAGAATCTCAGAGTTTGCCTGAGTATGAGGACTCTGGGTGTGTGGCTTTTGCTCTAGCAGAGTAAGTGGATTCCAACGCTGTCGCCAGCTTCTGCACTGGCCACCGGAAGATCAGGAATGTGGCCGGTGTGGCATTTAGCACTTAAAGCAGATATTCACACAGACAGGATCACCATGCTGGTCCTGGCAGCCCCACAGCAGAACAGCTCAAGTGTGCACACCTGGATTAACACCCTGGGATGTAACTGGAGTCGGAGTGTTCACAAAGGCCAGTGTGTTAAGGGCGTGGTCTCCAACTTGGCACTGTTAGGTGATTAGATCTTTTAGAGGTGGGGACTAGTAGAATATCTTCTGGTCCCCAGAGTGTGCCCTTGCAGTGGACAAGGGACTCACTCCTGTCCCTTTTCATTTTGCTCTTTCACTTCCTGACCACCGTGAGTTGGTGGCTTGGCTCTACTTCAAGTCCTCACAGTGACCAGAAGCCACCCTGTGTGTAGTTGTTTTTTTGTTTGTTTGTTTGTTTTTTAACTCTTTGGGCCTCCCCGCCCCCAGCTCCCAAATAAATACATGGAGACTTATTCTTCCTTACGAACGCCCAGCCTTAGCTTGTTTCTAGCCAGCTTTTCTTAACTTAACTTAACCCCTCTACCTTTTGGCTCTGGGCTTTCACCTTTCTCTATTTCTGTACATCTTTTCTTCCCTTCTTATTCCATGTCTGGCTGTGTGGCTCCGAGGCTGGCCCTGGCATCCTTCTCTCCTTTTCTTGCTCCTCCCTCTTCTCTCTCCTCTCTCTATTCTCTCTGCCTGGCCCCAAATATTCCTCTCTTCCACTGAGCTACTGGACGTTCAGCTCTTGATGAGAACCATTAGGTGTTTCAGGCGGGCAAAGTAAGACAGCTTCACAGAATTAAACAGATGCAACATAAAAGAATGCAACACATCTTTGCATCATTAAATAAATATCCCACAGCATAAAGGAATGTAATACATCATCAAGTAATATTGCACAACACTGTGGATTCTGGGAATTGAACAGCAGTCCTCAGGAAAAGCAACAACGACTTTTTTTTTGTTTTGTTTTTTGAGACACGGTTTCTCTGTGGCTTTGGAGGCTGTCCTGGAACTAGCCCTTGTAGACCAGGCTGGTCTCAAACTCACAGAGATCTGCCTGCCTCTGCCTCCCCAGTGCTGGGATTAAAGGCGTGCGCCACCACCGCCCGGCACAACAACGACTCTAAACTGCTGATGTATCTACCATTGAGCTCCATCTCATTTTTTGAAGTTGAGGTTGCAGTGTTTTTGTTATGGCAGCTGACAGTTAATCACCTTACTGCTGCATGCATACACTGGGATTCCACCCATCAGTAAAAGGAATGAACTATCCAAACACTTGGCAATGTGGATTTCTGGATGAGTCTAAAAATCTCTATGCAGACCGGTAAAAGACAGGCAAAACAGCCAGGCGGTGGCATTGCACGCCTTTAATCCCAGCACTCGGGAGGCAGAGGCAGGCGGATCTCTGTGAGTTCGAGGCCAGCCTGGTCTCCAGAGAGAGTGACAGGATAGGCTCCAAAGCTGCACAGAGAAACCCTGTCTTGAAAAACAAAACAAAACAAAAGTTCCTATCGTGTGATTTCATTTATATAAAATCCTGGAAAAGGCAAGATTAACTAGCATCAAAGAAATCATGTTGGTAAGCCATTAGAGGCTAAAAGAATTGCAGCCAAAAGGCATGAGTGAAATTTCACATGCAGTGGGATCCAAGGGCACACTGTGCAGTCCAGGCTGTCCTGGAACTAGATATGTAGATCAGGCTAGCCTGGAACTCACAGGGCTCCACCTGTTTCTGCCTCTTGTGTGCTGGGATTAAAGTCCTGCACCACCACACCAGGTCTAGAAAGTTCCATCTTAAGAATAGTTGCAACTTGGGCAGATGCATTTGTCAAAGAGACAGGGTTTCTCTGTGTAACAGTCCTGGCTGTTCTGCAACTCACTTTGTAGACCAGGCTGGCCTTGAACTCATAGAGATCTGCCTGCCTCTGCTTCCCAAGTGCTGGGATCAAAGATGCGTGTCTCCACCACCTGGCCCTGTCTTAATGTTTTTTTAAATGAGTGTGTTTATCATGTGTTAATTATATCTTGACAGGAAACACAACCATCAAGAATATCTACTCTTTTAATTAAGGGGATTTGTACAAATCCAGGAAGTAGAAAATAAGTACAGCGGTGGATCTCGTGGGCCACTGTTCACGTGACAAAAAATAAAATAGAACAAGCATTTGTCCAAGGAGTCTGATGTTAGCTTATAATTAACAGAACTGGACTGGGGTGAAGCTCAGCTTAGAGGGTGCTGACTCGGCACACACCTGGGATTAAGCCTCAGCGCTGAAGAAAAGGGCACACAGTGGAGAAAGCGTCCAGAAGGTGGAGGCAGGGCTTAAGGCAGAGAGTTCACAAACAGCGCCGGGATACATGAGACCCCAAGAAAGAAAAAAACACAAGTCCCTAGAATCTAGTAAAGTTAGCCCCAGAAAAGACTCTTTTGGCTCGCAGTTTTGGAGGCATCAGAAATTATCACTGGCCTTTTTTTGGTTTGGGCCTGAAGTGACTCTATGTGGAGAGCATGTGGTGATGCAAGATGTTTGTTCCACAGCTGAGAAGGAAAAGAGGAATAAGATCAGGCCAGGGAACCTTCTGCTAGGCATAACCTTGTAAAGGCTACCCATCCTCTGGGTATAACTGCTCCAGGATCCTCAGACCATCACTGGGGGATTCTAGGCAGGGGCTCTACCACTGAGCCACACCCCAGCCCCTCACTGGGGGATTCTAGGCAGGGGCTCCACCACTGAGCCACGCCCCCAGCCCCTCACTGGGGGATTCTAGGCAGGGGCTCCCACTGAGCCACGCCCCCAGCCCCTCACTGGGGGATTCTAGGCAGGGGCTCCACCACTGAGCCACGCCCCCAGCCCCTCACTGGGGGATCCTAGGCAGGGGCTCCATCACTGAGCCACGCCCCCAGCCCCTCACTGGGGGATTCTAGGCAGGGGCTCTACCACTGAGCCACGCCCCCAGCCCCTAACTGAAGGATTTAGGTGTTATATTTTGCTGCTATATTCCAACCCCCTTTTCACCCCCTTTTTTATTTTGAGACAGAGTCTGACCTTGTAGCTCAGGCTGGACTCCCAGTTCACCAGCATATCAGGCTGAACATCCGATTACTAGCAAAGTCCCCAGGGTGGCACTTTTGCTATGGTCTCGGACTCCTCACATAGGGGACCACTGTGCTTCCAAGAGGCTCTGGGTTCCATTCCTATCACCACAAGAACAAAACCCGAGATCACTGTGTGGAAGCAGTAGGCTGGATGGACTCAGTACTCCCTCCCTTTGTCCTGCTGGAGTTGGCTTAGCTTCTTTACCCTACACACTGCTGGGGGCAGTTCACACCTGCTCTCCTGTTTGGCTAGCCCTCAGGCCTTCACCTTCCTTCCCACTTTGGGGCCTTTGCACATGCTCCTCCTGCTGTCTGCAAGGTTCTATGGATGCTTCGGTGGCTGTCTTCAGCGTGTTACTTCCTCAGTCTGCAGACAGGCGCCTTAATGTCTCCTTCCAGCCTGTGCCTCTGACCCAGGCACGGTCACACAGTGCTGGGCCCTCCGAGCCCAGGTATGCTGTACCCTTCTGCACCGCCACCCCTCGTCCTGGCTTCTTTCCCTCACTGTGCGCTGTGGCTATGTCTGAGTGCGCAGCTCTCTGCATCACCGTCTGGCTCACCCTGCTAGAATGTGGCCTTGCCAGGGCAGGGCCTCCACAAGCTCTGTTTACTGTTTGTCTCCATCGTGGGCTGTGGCCATACCTCCTGGGCGGGAAGGACGTGCCCTGGTGAGAAACCATGTCCAGATATCCTGAATTCAGATCCTCACTCTGCTGCAAAATCAGTATGTGCCCCACGAACTCAGGACCTGTGCCTGCTGGAGGGTGGCACCCAGGAGTGGGAAGAGGCAGCCGGCTGCTAGGGAAGAAAAGCAGACTGGTTTGAGTGTTGCATGATGGGGTGGAGGGGTGTGATTCAGCTCTGCTTTGCAGGGGGCAATGTGTATATACACCCAGCCCCTCACTAATGGATCTAGGCCAGCACTCTCCTCTCAGCCACACCCCACCCTCTCCCTGGGGAATTCTAGGCAGGGGCTCTACCACTGAGCCACGCCCCCAGCCCCTCACTGGGGGATTGTAGGCAGGGACCCTACCACCACTGAGCCACGCCCCCAGCCCCTCACTGGGGGGATTCTAGGCAGGGGCTCTACCACTGAGCCACGCCCCCAGCCCCTCACTGGGGAATTCTAGGCAGGGGCTCTACCACCCCTGAGCCACACCCCCAGCCTTGTGTGAGTGTGTGTGCGTGTGCGCGCAAGCGCTTGTGCTTTGGAGGTCATAGGAAAATCTCTCATGTCAATCCTTACTCTTCACCTTGTTTGAGATGCTGCAGACCCATGCTGGCAGGTCCACAAGCTTTCAGGGATTCTCCCGTCTCCACCTCCCATCTTGCTCTAGGAACCCTGAATCTACAGACATAAGCTAAAACATCTTGACCTTACTTGGGTTCTGGGGATTTAAACTCAGATCTTCATGTTTGCATGGAGAAAGCATTTGCCCGTTGAGCCATCTACTGAAGCCCAGTGCCTTTTTTTTTTTTTTTTTTTTTTTTTTTTTTGGTTTTTCGAGACAGGGTTTCTCTGTGTAACTTTGGAGGCTGTCCTGGAACTCGCTCTGGAGACCAGGCTGGCCTCGAACTCATACAGATCCGGCCTGCCTCTGCCTCCCGAGTGCTGGGATTAAAAGCGTGCACCACCCAACACCTGGCTTGGCTTTTTGTCTTTTAAAGGGAGTGCTTGGCTGTGGTTTTAGAGCTTTCTGCCCCTGGTCTCTTCTGTTACCGACTCTGGGTCTATCTTAAGAGAGCACACCAGGAAGCAGCCGTTTTGTTTTGTTTTTTTGTTTTTGTTTTATCCCATATGGGTAGTGTACAATGGCACCCCCTTTGTGAATTTGCATTTCTTGGGTAATGAGTCACAGCCTGGCTCGTGACCTCACGGCCTTTGGGCTCTTGCTTCTCCAACCTGCCTGGTCAAAACCATCACCCGTATCCCTGCTACGGTTGCCCTCTTATTCTCGCTAGGTTTTCTGATTGGTATGAAGGGAATATTTTCCCCATTCTGAAACCTGCCTATTTCAGATGAAAATTATTTAATTACTTAATTCATTTTGAGTCAGGGCTCACTCTGTAGCCCGGGGTGGCCTGACCTCTCCTCCTGCCTCACTCAGCCTCCCGTGAGATGGAAAGACGGCTGCACCGCCACGTCTGGTGTAAGTGAAGCATCTTGATTTTTATATTATCAACTATTTTTGCCTTTTATCTTTCATTTATATTCTTTATATACTTTTATTTCAGATGTCCTTTTTGACCCTGTAGTCGTGGACGGCTTTCTTCTGTCTGCCTTTCATTGCTGTGACCAGACTCTTGAGGGAAAAACACTCTGGGGTTGTAATGGTTAATATTGTCAACCTGGCAAGGTCTAGAGTCCCTAAGGAGACAGGCATCTGCTCTTCACAGACACTTGAGGGGATTTGTAGATTAAGTTAGCTAAGATGGCAAGATACACCCTGAACATGAGAGCGATCATTCCACGGGCTGGGATCTCAGGCTGAATTAAAAGGAGAAAGTGATTGGGGCTGGAGGGATGGCTCTGCAGTTAAGAGCCTTGGTGTGGGACATGCTAGTCCATGTCCTAACACGCTCGAGGAACCACATGTGAGCTGCTGGCGCTGGAAGTCGAACCTGGGTCCTCTGCAAAATGAGCCACTGCTCCTAACCACTGGGCCATCTCTCCAGCACCAGTCTGTGTTTAATTTCATTCTATGTTAATTTTTGTTTGGCTTTGTGGTGCTGAGAACTAAACCGAGGGTCTCATAAACGGTAGGCAAACACGCCACTGAGTCACACATTAGCTTCAAATTAAATAGCTACCTCACATTTGCGTGTGTGTGTGTGGGGGGGGGCGTCCTATTTTGGACGGCACAAATTTAGGGTGCCTTTAAAATTTTTTAGTATTTGTTTTTGTCTGTGTCGGGGGACCATTTACAGGAATTGGTTGTCTCTTTCCACCCAGTGGGTCCTGGGGATCGAACTCAGGTCTTTGGGCTTGGCGGCAGTCAGCTTTACCAGCTGGGCCATCTCGCCGGCCTGCAGGCTGCCCTCTCTTGTACAATCAGCAAGGGCCTTTTTCTTCCCGGGGTGAAATGAGCCTGCTTCCTGTGCACTGCTATTCAGCAGTCCCTCTTCCGTCACTGTCTTGCGGAGATCACCGCTCTGTCGCGCATCCTATCTGCCTCTGAACTCTCGGATGTGTCACTATTATGCCACAGTTCCTCGGGTTCAAGCCAGCAAATCCAATGAGCCACTGGGGTGGGGCTTCTCAAGTTCCAGCTGTGGCAAGGACTACATTTTCCAGCCTGCCTTGCCCCTGGGCGTGGCCAAACCCCTGGCCAATAAGAGATGGTGCAACCCTTGGGTCAAGTCCTTATAGAGTCTGTCTTTCCTGAAGGAGGTTACAGCCCCAGGATGGAGGGCAGATGGGAACTGGGGTCCCCGCGACTCGAGGGACCGAATTCCAGTTTCGTGTTTAGCACAGGAAGGTTGCTTTGTTTCTGGGGCTTCCATAATGGAGCAGACATCTGGGTCCCTTGTTGACGTGCAGATTGATGGGCCCACCCAGGTCCTGATTCAGCCTGGGCGGGACCCAGGAAATCAGATTTGCAAATTTGGGTGGACCAAGGGTGAATACCTTAGAGACCCACTTGTCTGACCAGTTTACGCCATTTGTTTGGGCGCTCTGCTCACACCCCTCTGGCTTGAAGAATAAACATCTCCAACTGGCTCGCCTGCTCTTGGGCCCGGCTCGTGAACCTTCTGAGTCGATTCGTTGCTTGGAGAGCGTGGCGTCGGGCAGTGGCATCTGGGCAAAGAAGTTGATAATTTCATCTTCCGCCTGTGCTGTCATTGCAGGTGGTATGCATGGCCCTCCCACGAGCTAGCCTGGGGTCCCGCTTCTGCAGTCTAGAGGTCCCAAGAAAGCCATTGTAGAAAACACCCTTGCCAATGCACCAAGACGGCCGGAAGATACTCTTCAAGTTCAGGGCGGGTACCTGGGAGGAGCCATTTTGCTCTAGCCACAGCAGAGGTGAGTGACCTTTCCAGGGTTGGGGTAACACTCCCTCCACCCCCAGCCACTCTTGCGGCAGTGACCCTGTGGGTCTTTGGGTAATTGGCTCCTCCAGTCTTCCTGACACTGATTGACACTCCTACACTAAATCCGGATTGGGTCAGTCAGGGGTTTAGGTGTGTCCTGATGGTAAGTGGCTGACCCTTGGGGCCATTTCTGCAGTTGACTGGGGCAGAAGGCAGAGCTGAGAGAGTCGTGAGTCTCTTGCAGCAGCTCCTATTGGGAGACATGGAGCCACCCCTTCCAAATGCAGGGACAGTGACTGAAGATGTCCAAACCAGTGGTCAACTTGGAGTCGGGCATACGGCAGAGCGGCTGACTTCCTGCCCTGGGCCATTTCACCCGCGTTGCAGCATCTCCTAGAGGCGTTCAGTTGCCAATGGGATTGCGCGGAGCTCAGGCACTCAGCAGCAGGGCTCTGGAAGGTTTACTCTTCCCTAGTTCTCCAGCCCCCTAAGCAGAGTGAGAGTCCTTTGGCCTTGCTCTCGGCAACAGTCTAGGTTCCTTTCATGTTTGTTCCATCATTTGTTGTGAGACAAAGTCTCACTATGTAGCTCTGACTGTAACTCACACTGGTCACCCACTCTGCCTCCCGAGTGGTGGTGGGATTAAAGGCACACACCGCCACACCCAGCGTATGGTCTTATGCAGCCCTGGCTGCCTCCAACTGATCTACATCCGATCCCCCTGATTCACACTGACTTCTGGGTGACAGGCATGCAGCACTACGTCTGGTTTTACATGGTGCCGGGGACTGGACCCAGAGCAAGTACCAACTGAGCCATATCGCCAGTGCAAAGTGGATCTCCCCTATAAAAACAGCCAGGCCCGAGGCTTATTTATTTTGGGGCATATGTCTTTCCCCCTCCCCCGGCAGTTTTGGCCAGCTTCTTTACAGAAAGGACTCCACTCCACTCAGGCCATCCATTCCTTCTCACACTATCATGTCTTACCCTGTAAGATCACCAGGCACTTGGCACGGTCCTACCACATACGGGTCCCGACCCTCTGGAGGCCGGAGCTGTGCAGCAGTAGACACGGGTGAACTGGGTAGCCCTGAGTTGAAGTCCTGGTGTCCAGGAGCCCGCTGGCCCTCACTCCTCCGCTAGCTTCCTCTTGGGGAATCTCAGAAGCAGTGATGGATGTGCTCAGGCAACAAAGGCAGGGTGCTGGCCGCTATAGCGCCCTTCTCCCCCATTGCTGGGCTTGGAGGACTCTCCTTGGCCAAGTACAGGCTGCTAGCTCCAGGTTACTCAGCCTCGTCAACCCCAAAGAACTCATCTGCTGGTTCCTACACTAGTTAGGATCAACACATAACATTTCCAGGACAAGGCCATGTGTGGTGACTGTGTCAGCGTTCACCAGTGATCACAGCAGCAATCAGGAGACAGAGGCAGGGGAGTGCTGCAAGTTTGAAGCTAACCAGGTTACATAGTGAGTTTAGGCCACCCAAAACTATGTAGTGAGACCCTGTCTCAAAACAACAAATCAATGTTTTCTTTTTCAGGAAGAAACAATAATTCCAGGTCGCTGGGATGTGGGGGCTTGTACTCTGGCCCACAGGCTGCTTCCAGAGTTGAGGCCCACTTGTTCCATATAGGGAGCAGGGTGGAGTCTCTCCAATGAAGCCTATATTCCCAGGCCCAGACCCCAAACAGCGGGACAGCAGCCTTCACAGAGCACACACCCGGAAACAAGAAAATGTTTTAATTGTGAAACTAACTTGAGGGAGTGGTGAGGGGATGGGGGACAGGGGCCTGATTCTTCAAAGTGGCTCTGTCCCTGGGCCACCCCATCTACAGGTCAGGGATCACATGTCCCAGGTTGGGACACAGCTAGTGTTATAAAATGACAATATAAATAGACTTCTAGAAAATGGAGGCTGTCCAGGTGCAGTAGTCATCGCTGCAGAGGCTGGGGGAGGGGAGGCCCCAGCCTGTCTCTCCATGGAGAGAAGGCGTGGGGCTCTGGGAAAAGGCCACTCTTCAAACATTCATGATTGACCCTTCAATGGCTCAGGGTCAGGGGCCGGGCACCAGGCAGGGCCTGAGACGCCCACTTGCAGGCTGAGGACAGAGGAGCTGGACTTTCTGGGTACACGTGTGTACATACATACATACACACACACACACACACATACACACACACACACACACTCTTTACACACACCCCTTTCTCACAGCATCATCTCTGCCCCAGTGGCCCCTGATACAGATCTCCAGATGGGGCAGCTGCCTTCTCCCCTGTGGACAGAGCACAGGGGAAGAGTCTGTCCCGGAGGGACCCAGGGAGCCTCACTCGCTCCCACGTTCCGGTGTTGCTTTACAAGTCATGGAACCAAAACCGGAGTTCAGTAGCTGGGTCCCAGGAAGCCCCCGGCACAGTAATGGTGGTTTCCCCAGTGTCTCGAAGGCTGTGGGAGTGGGTCGGCCCCCTACTGGCCTGTGCTGGGCAGGGTGGCCCAGGGCTCTTTGGTTTAGAACCAGGCTCCAGCTCATCTGGTCCGGTGCTGGCGCATGAGGGGTACGATGCTGGCCGGTGGCCCTGCCTTGGTGAGAAACGGGTGCTTCAGGAGCTCAGCAGCAGTAGCCCGCTGGGCTGGGTCTCGCACCAGCAGGCGGTCCAGGAAGCCTTTCAGAGATGGTGATGCCTGTGGAGGAGCAGAGGGCAGGAGGACAGTTACTTGCTACAGGACCACTTTCCGGTAATGTCCCGTGGGCTGATGGCATCTTGGGGATGTTGAAGAAGCCTCAGGGGTTACTGCTGGGCCCCAAGGGACCCAAAGGCTCCTAAAGCTCATTTCCTCCTCACTCCTGTGGTTTAGCAATAAGGCGGGGACACACACACACACACACACACACACATATGCAAATCCACCAACAGGAGAGTCCTACAGTCAGGCAACCTGGGCATAAGCTCTGTGGCAGCCTAGGGCTCAGGGGACCCTGTGGCTCTGTCTCTGGGGTTGGGGGAGTCACCAATGGCACAGCCTAGTTCCGCTCACCTTGTGCAGGTTCTTTAGTCGGGGTGGCAAGTTGTCCCGAATCATCTTCATGGCTTTGAGGGGTGGCTCGTTGAAGTAGGGGGGTTCTCCATCCACCATCTCGATCACCATCACCCCCAATGACCAGATGTCCACCTAGGGAAAAGGGACCATAGGGCTAAGTGCAGAGAGCAGCCGATCCTCTGCGAGCCCCGGGAAACATGGTCCCCATCTAGCCTCTACTTCTTTGACCCTAGTCCTGGGCCCATAACCTGAGTTCTCAGGTCTGGGGAACAACAGCTGCCATGGATTGCTAACTGTGTTCTAGCTCCATTCTTGCCAAGTACAAGCCACCCTGACTGAGATAGTCCCAAGGATTGTCATGCTGGCCTGGTTCCCTGTGGGACTTGCAGCCTGCCTTCCCCCATGTCCAGTGGGGATCAAATTTGCTGACTGATCAGGAGAAAACCTCAGGGCTAGACAGGCCCCAGCAGGCTCAGGTGGTCACTCCAGCCAGAATGAAGGTGCCATCCTTTCTCTAGCAACAGTGGCTCCCTGGTCATCACCCAGCCTTTCCAACAGATAAAGGAAACTCAGGCCACCTTGGTGCAGGCTGCTCAGGACTGGGTAGGGCCACCACTGGGCTTACCTCTGGCCCGTAGGGCAGGCGGGAGATCAGCTCTGGGGCCATCCAGTAGGGAGTGCCCACCAACGACTTCCTCCTTGGCACCTCCTTGCTCACCTGGGCACAGAACCCGAAGTCGGACAGCTTCACCTGGGCAGACAGAGGCTGTGGGTCAGAGATGCCCGGCTCCCCAACTTCCTTCAGACATGGGCTCCATGAGCGGCCAGGGTGAAGGCTCTGCTCCCTCCTGGCTGGGCTCTCAGGTGGCCCAAGGTTCTTAGGGATGTGGCTCAAGGCCTGTGGATGGTGAGGGCTCAGCAGGGGCCAAGACAGTCTTGGTTCTGAAAGTCCAGGGATCCTGGCCCTTGGATCTAATGGGAGAAAGTGCTACACACGGGTTCAGGAGCTGTGGCTGTTGGGCTAAGCCCTTCCTCTCTGGGCCCTGGGCAGCCTCTGGCTTCCACTTCTGTGAGCTCAGTGCCTTCTACCAATCTGGACCCGTACTCTGAGCTGTTCTGTGAGGAACCGATCAGTCAGCTGTTCCTCCAGTCACCAAAGTCTCAACGGCCACCCTAGCAGCATCCTGGGGACAGGGGGTAAGGCAGGGACCCCAGCACCGGTGTGCACTGGTGTGAGCTGACCATCAGCTGGAGGAGACTGAGAGGTGCCTAGCGTCGAGTGGGACTGAGGTCAATTCCAGAGAGGATGAACCGGGGACAAGAGCTACCTGCATGTGGGAGGCTCTACTCTACAGGCTGGAACGGAGGAAGGAGACCCTCAGCACAACTTTTCTCCTGCTTCCTGGCTGCCAAGAAGGGAGCTGCTTGGCTCCATTGCACTCTACCATGATGGACTGAAACCTCTGAAATGCTAAGAAACAAAACACAAAACTTTCCTCCTTCAAGCTGTTCTGTCAAAAAGATGAAAAGCTGCTGGGCAGTGATGCCCAGCGCTCGGGAGGCAGAGGTAGAGGCAGAGGCAGGCGGATCTCTGAGTTCAATAGAGTGAGTTCCAGGACAGCCAGGGATACTTGAAGGAACTCTGTCTTCAAAATCAAAAGCAAACAAACAAAAGTCACCTCACACATTCACTACTCTCCCGCTTACCCGGCCATCATGGGTCAGCAAGATGGAGTCACTCTTGATGTCTCGGTGAATGACGCCCTGGGCGTGGAGCACAGACAGCGCTTGGAGCACCGCCAGGCACACAGCAGCAATCTGTTCCTCGTTCATCCTGCATGGGCAGAAGGAGCAACTGGGTAGTCAGGACCCTGCTGGGATGTCCAGCCCTGGGGCAAGGGTGGGGAGCCGACAGACCCATCCGCTGTTTCAGGACATCAAGAGGTCACAGAACTGCCTCAATAGTGGTTGGGGGAATCTAAGATGCTATGAGACCATCCTGTGTGCCTGGCTTCCCTGCCCCACCCACACTCTGGAGGGACTTGTCTATCACCAGAGGCTGAAGGGTCCCAGCTCCACCCCTGGGAGCACACGAGCCAGCCGGTCACCCAGCAGTACCTGGTGTGGGTGACGATATCGGTGAGGGCGCCTCCCTCCAGGAACTCCATGACCACCCAGAGCTCGTCACCCACCAGGTAGCTGTTGTACATCTCCACCACGTTCTCATGCCGGTAGTCCCGCATGATCACCACCTGGTTGGGGCAGAGTCAGCACTGGGACCGTGGGTATTGCCTCTGTCTTTAGAGGTGGCGCTGGCTGACCAGCCTCTCATCACCTTCTAGCAGGAGGCACTGGGGCAAACTGGCTCACTCTAGCTGTCTCCTTCTTCAAAGCCAAGAATTCCTCGAAGGCAGCCTGAGGCAGACCCCTCTATTCTAGGGGTGCACCCTGGATCCCTAACCCACCACTCTAACCCTGACTGGTCCTGGCTGGTTTTTGAGTGCTCTGACCATCAGGGGGCATCCAGAGACACAGGAGGCAAGGGGACAAGCAGGTATGAAGAAAAGCTAAAACAAAGGGGTGTGTGGTTAATGAGACACCCGAGACGAAGGCCCAATGGTCAGGGAAAGGTCTGGGAGCCGAGGGTGGTGGTGGGGACACTATGTTGACAGGGACCGGGGGGGGGGGACTTCCTGGTGTGTGTGGAGCATGGGGATGCGGGGTGAGGAAGGTGAAGGTGGGGGGGAAGTGCTAGGAGACAGGCGACTGGAGCTGGGCAGCCCCGAGCTGGGCCTCTGGGGACTCCTGCAGCAGGGGCAGGAGGACTTGTCATGCAGACACACACGGCTCTCTGCCTTCGTGACGGACGCCCAGGCTGCCGACACCCAGAGCCAGAAGTTGGGCTGAACCAAGTGCCTAGCTGTGGGCTAGATGGGACAGGATGTGGCAGGGCAAGGAGCTGTGTTGTGGAATATCACTTTAAGATGCGTGACATTTGTTTATGCTGTGGAACATTTGTTTAACTCTGGGAAGCTGTGCTAAAACACCCATTTGTCTACTAAAGAGCTGAACAGTCAGTAGCTTGGCAGGAGAAAGGGTAGGTGGGGCTGGCAGGCAGAGAGAATAAATGGGGGGAGAAGTCTGAGAGGAGGAAGGAGCAAGAGAACAAGAGGGCTGGAGAGATGGCTGAGAGGTTAGGAGCACTGGTTGCTCTTGTAGAGGTCATGAGTTCAATTCCCAGCAACCACATAGTGGTTCACTCATCTGTAATGAGATCTGGTGCCCTCTTCTGGCCTGCAGGCAGAACACTGAATATAGTAGTAAGAAGGAAAGAAAGAACAAGGAAAGGAGGATGCTTGGGTCCACCCAGCTGTAGAGTTAAGAGTAAGATATACAGAAGTAAGAAAAGGAAAAAGCCCAGAGGCAAAAGGTAGATAGGATAATTTAAGAAAAGCTGGCTAGAAACAAGCCAAGCTAAGGCCGGGCATTCTTAAGTGATAAGTGGATTTTATTTGGGAGCTGGTAGGGGGCCCCCCCAAAATAACAAGGAGTAAAAGAGCCACAGAGTGAAAGAACAACAGTGGCAGGCTGGACCCCTGGACGCTGCCTTAGGCTGTGGAGACAGACACTGAGAGACACGTAAAGACTTCAGTGCCACACAAGTCCTTAGGCTGTGGAGACAGACACTGAGAGACACGGAAAGACTTCAGTGCCAAAGGCCCTTCCCTTGAATACGTACAGAGTCCGGGGGCCTGAGAGAGGCTGGAGCAGAGCCCCAGGGCCACAGAGGACACACAGCAGTGGGACTGGGGGAATGGGCACTGGCTGTGCTCCAGAGTAAGGCACGACAGTTTCCCAGAGACAGGGACCCTGAGAGAAGAAGAGGTCTGGAGGGGAGCACACAGGCCCAGAACTAGTTGGAAAATGTCAGCCTGGGTCATGGGCGCTTGGTAGGACAGGCCAGGCAGGAGCCTTAGGCTGGGGACAGCTGTGAGGAGAGGACCGTGCTGAGCTTCCTGGCCTGTACCTACCTCGTTGAAGAGCAGCTCCCGTCTTTGCTGTTTGCGCAGGTCCATCTTCTTGACGGCCACCAGTTTGCCTGAGCTGCGCACAGTGGCTATGCACACGATACCAGTAGAGCCCTCGCCAATCTTGATGAAGTTATCTAGATAGGAACGGGGGTCCCCTGGGTCTACTACCAGCTGCAGAGCAGCCCGGAACTGCTCGTGGGACACTCTCTGGGGCTCCCGCTGTGGTGAGCGAGGCCCAGGGGGCCCAGGGACAGGGGGTGCCACAAGAGCACGTGCTGGGGGGGCCAGCTGGGGCTCAGAGGCGTGGGGGCCCAGCACTCCTGGGCTGGGAGCACCATGGGCTCGGGTGGGAGGCCGGGAGGAAGATGAAGACTGAGGGGCAGCCAGGCCCGTGGCTGATGGCCCATTAGGGGCCACACTGTGTGGCTCCCCCTGCAACAGAAGAAAGGCATCATGAGCGTGGAGGGTGCTTTGACTCTCCCCAGCCGGATGACATACAAGGGAAGTCAGGGTGAGATGGGGTGTGGCTGGGGAAAGGGAAGCAAGGGAAGGGGACACTGAGGTGCTGAAGTGGGGGATGGGTTACCTGGGCACCTCGGGGTGGGTGGTCCGAGTCAGCCCGTGGGTATGTGTTAAAGGGTCTGCCAGCTGCTAGTTTTGCCCCACTGGCCAGATTGGCAGGCTGGGGAGTGCTAACATCAGGCCCAGAGAGGGGGCGCTTATCTCGGGAGGCCTCCTGGGGCCCTCCAGGGCCCTCCCTGGAAGCCTTGGGCCTCTTCTCGGGCCCCACCCGCCGTCTGTCACCACCGCCTGCCTCGCTGTGGCCTGTGGCCCGGCCTTTGCCTCCAGTCTTGTCAGGGGCCGTTCTGGCCAGGGCTGCCCGCTCCTCCAGCATTCCGTTCTCCTGGTGGGCACGGGCAGGTGGTGGAGGGCTGTCTCTGCGCAGGGAGTTGGAGCGCGTGACCGACATGTTCTCAAACTCGTCCAGCAGCAGCGTGAGGGCCCCATCCTTGACACCTTTGCTGCCCCGCACGATGGTCTGGGGTCCAGGCAATGGCAGGATAAGGCCAGGAAGGAGGGGACACAGAAACAAGACAATACAACACGAAAACAAGACAGAGACAGTAAAGTACTGGTGTGGTGATGATGAGGAGGAGTGACAGGGGACCCTAAAGTGCCCCAAGAACTCCTCTCTTGCCCATCACCACTCTGGGGGCTCCCCAAGTGCCTCTTGAGTTTCCTTGGCTCCCAGTCTGGCAGCAAGTTCTGCCCTGTGGACTGGGGTGAGGGAGGTAAACACAGCCTATAATCAACCCCCGAGAGCTGCAAATTACAGGCCACTTGGCTCGGCACTTCCTCCCTTGCAGGCTGCCAGCGTCATTAACCCCCAAACCATGCACTCTGATCCTCTAGGGCAGAGGACGGGGTGCAGGGGAGAAAGCCCACAGCCTAAAGTCAAGGCCTAGGAGCCGTGTGGCATATACATCCTGAACCACCAGGCTCACACCTCCCTGGCCCCACTCAGTTGTGGTCTCCACAGTTCCTCTATGTCCTGAGCCCCAGGCACACAGGCTTCTTCACTGTTTCCCCAATACACCAGACATGTGCTCATCAGCTCTTTGCCCTGCCCACAACCTACATCTTCCAAATGTCTCCATGGCTGCCCTGTTCCCCTCCACAAGGTCTCTGGCTCTTTCCCGTTTCCCCCTGGCCCTTAGTGCCAGCTGACATGGCTGTGCACCCACCAGGCTGCTCTATCCCCTGTGAGCTTCCCAGGGACTGAGTGCTCTTTCTGCTATTTACAGTCCCGCCTAGGTCTTGGCTCCAAGATCAGTGTCCATACCATGAGGAAGGGAGAGGGGGCAGACAGGAGGGTTGGGGGAGCTGTCCCACCGCTGCCCCCAGGTGGCAGGCAGACCCAGGACCTGGACAGCTTCTGATAGGCTGAGGGTATGCTGAACTCACAAGAACCACCTGTGGTCCCAGACAGGTCCTGGCAGTCTGCCTAGAAGTCTGGTCTTGCTCTGGGAGCCAAGTAAGCAAGGTGGATGTTAGGTCTCAAACCCCAGACAAATGGCTGAGGAGCCTATTTACCATATCAAAGCTGACCTGGCTGCTGGGCTCTCCCAGCCTCCCTTGGTCCCTACCTGGCTGGCATCCCTGTCCTCTACCTGCCTTCCCCCTATATAATCCAGCCATTTTGGCTGAGCTGCTCCTTTTACCTTTTTTACCGTTTACCCTTCTGGCTGATTGGTCTCCTAGCTTTCCCTTCCCCACTCTCCTCACAAGGCCCAGTCATGTCCACTCTGGACTCCTGGAGACCTGCCTCCTGCTGTGCTCTCCCTCATATCTACAATAAATCTCCTCCTCCACACCTGGGAGCACTCAAGCCTCCTCCTTTATTTTTCTTCATTCAGTGGATACCTGCCAGTCTTTGGTATTAGAACTTGGGGTCAATGGCCAAGAACTTTGGACGTGTAGGCAGTAGCAGCTAAGGTGCCCGCATGTGAATTAGGGCAAGCGCCCTTCCCCTTGCAGGCTGGGGATGGGGGCAGGATGGGAGCAGGGGTGAAATTATGGGGACATCTAGTAGGGACACAACCTGTGAGAAACAGCCACAGAGCTCAGTGGAGCACAGGAGGGCCTAGGGTGGGCTGTCTGGGGACTAGGACCCAAGAAGCAGAGCTGCTTCAGAGCCAGTTTCTACTGGCTTCCAGCTGGCCTGAGTCATGAGAAGCCATACAGAGTCAGATGATAGGGCCTTTCTGAGCCATGGAGAGAAGACAAGGCTCAGATGACCCTGCCAGGCTCAGCCTGGGCCCAAGCACTGTGGCTGAGGACACCCTGCTGGTTCTGCCTCTTTGCTGCCAGGCCTGGGCTGGTCCCTGGGAGAGGATGAGTCAGCTACAGTGCCAGGCACCCAGTCCGCTGACCACAGGCACACCCAGCTCCACCCACTGGGGACAGGCTTGGCTGTACTACCCTGGGCCCCGCCACTCGAAGAATGAATCCAACTCTAAAGTGGGCTTCAGCAGGCCTAGCAGGGACACTTTTATCATTAGGCCTGTGGGGCTGCAGCCTGTGCCTGGGAGAGGAGACCACAATTCTCACTGCTTATGGAGGTGGGGGAAGTGTAGGGACCTTGGATCCCGACCTTGGGTCCTATTCCAACTCTGTCATTTTCCTCAGGAAAACCCCACAAGACTGAAGGGCTTGCTGCCCTACTGGGGCCACAGCTTCTGCCCCGCTCCACCTGCCTTAGTTGTTCCTTTTCAGCCCTTGGAATGCAGCTGTCTTGGAGTGGGCTGACTCCTATGTGAAGCCCCGAGGAGACCAAGTTTGAGTGTGTGGTACTGGGGCAGGAGGAGTGGAGAGGTCAGGGGTGGGGCTGGAGGGCGAAAGGCGGGCACTGAGTTACAGAGGTGGGGGTTCTGCAAGGAGGCCAAGAGCAGCTGAGGGGCTGGGCCACTATGGCTGCGGGGTAGAAGTGATGATGGCTACCTTGGAGGCTCCAGGCTGGATGGAGGTGATGCAGGCAGGGTCGATAAGGGGCTTGGGTCGGCGTGCTGACTCTTCAATCAGGCTCTGCCACTGGCGGGGCAGCCCTGTGAACTTCTGCTCGTGCTGGTCGAAGCCCGTGTGCACACGATGCTCAAAGTTGGATGGGGCCGAAATCTCCACCCGCTTCTTCTTCTTTCCAAACATGGTTCCAGAGCCCCAGCACGACAAGTGTGCAGCAGGCGGTTGGCCTGGGCTCTCACAGGCACCTGCGGGGGGAAGCACCAAGGGAGGTGGGACCAGAGGCAGGTGACCCGTCACCCAAACCAAACCACACCAGTTCTTCTCTGCCTCTGCCCTGATTGCGCTCCCCCCCCCCCTCTCTCTCCTCTCTCTCTCTCCACCCCCCCTTTCCTGAGTAGCTTCTTTGTTTTGTGGGTTCCTCTGTAAGCAAGCAGAGCACTAGTTCTTCACCTTCCTAGCACTTTGACCTTTAATACAGCTCCTCAACTGGGATGGTGGTGGTGGCAGTGGTGGTGGCGTTGGTGGCGCACACCTTTAATCCTTGTACACAGGAGGCAGAGGCAGGTGGATCTCTGCAAATTCAAGGCCAGTCTAAATAGTGAGCTCCAGAACAGCCAAAGCTACTACACAGAGAAACCCTGTCTTGATAAACCAATAAACAGCCGGGCGGTGGTGGTACACGCCTTTAATCCCAGCACCCGGGAGGCAGAGGCAGGCGGATCTCTGTGAGTTCGAGACCAGCCTGGTCTACAAGAGCTAGCTCCAGGACAGCCTCCAAACCCACAGAGAAACCTTGTGGAAAAACAAACAAACAAATCAACAAACAAACAAACACAGTTTGTGGTAACTCCCAAGCATAAAATTATTTTTGTTGCTACTTCATGTAATTCTACGTAATTCTGCTGTAATGTAAATTTCCATGGTTTTCAGATGGTCTTGGTGACCCCTGTGTGTGACCCTAAGGTGTGCTGACCCACAGGATGAGCACCACTGAGCTACAGGGACAGGCCCAGCTGCCTCCTACTGATAGCTACAGCTAGAATCCTTCTTGTGGCCAGAGACCTCATACAGCCCATCCCATCACCTCCCGTTAGCTCCACACCTTTGCACAGGGACACTCCTCCCTATCATCCCCAGAGCTACCTCTCTCTCCTCCTTCAGTTAGCACGGAATCCTTTCCCAATCACACAGCCTGCTGGCCATCACATTACCTTCAGATGCCCTTAACCTGTGGGGAACCTGCTGTTGGTTCCTGTGTGTGGTGTCTTCTGTCACTCCCCCACCCCACTAATGCTAACAATGGCTAAACTAGCCCATCCACACAGTCTCCCGGTCAGCCCAGGGCCCTGCACAGTGTGAGCACAGTGTGAGCATGCCAGTGTGTACACTGAGCAGTACCCACCTCCAGTCTGGCTACCACAGCCAGCAGCCAAGGGCACATGGGATGCCCTACTGTGATCCACACTGTGATGTTATCCTATCTTTAGAGCTTGGGTCTTCAATTGGACACTTAATAGCACCAGCCACAAATAAATGCCTTGAGCCAGGCATGGTGGTGCACGCCTTGAATCCCAGCACTCTGGAGGCAGAGGCCAGCCTGGTCTACGGAGTGAGGTCTAAGCTAGCCAGGACTACAAAGAGAGATCCTGTCTCAAAAAAAAGGGATGGGAAGCTGGAGAGACGGCTCAGCAGATAAGAGCACTGGCTGGAGCTCTTCCCAAGGACCAGGGTCCAACTCCCAGCACCCACATGGTGGCTCACACCTGTCTGTAACTGCGGTTACAGGGGAATCTGATGCCCTCTTCTGACCTTTGAGGACACCAGGAACCAATGTGAGGCACCGGTACACATGCAGGCAAAACACCCATACACACAAAATTTAAAAACTAATATTTTTAAGAAAGTAAATTAAAAATAAATAACGCCAACAACAAAGGATCAAAGGGCAAGCCCAGCCAGGGGCATAGGCTGGCACCAATCCCTAGAATCCCAGCTACGCAGGATGCAGGAGGATGGCAAGTCCAAAGCTTCCCCTGGATGGAGAGTGAATTCAGGCTATTCTGGACTACTTGGTAAAGGGCCTGGGGCTGGAGCTCAGCAGCGGAGCCCCCACAGTACTCGGGAGGCCCTGGGCTCCATCCCAGCTGAAGGAGGGGATGATGGTGACAGAGAGCTCAAGAAATGACGGACTCCAGCCAGCAGCAGTGACACAAGTCTCCCCTTCCTCTGACTCTCACTGTCACCCTGAGAGTGACTGAGCCCTCCCTGCCCCTTACGCCAGAGCCCTGTAAGGAAGAGCCCTGTTGTCACACAGACCTGGTCTGAAGCTGGCTGGGCTAGAAACACCCTTGCGTGGGTGACGTCTCCTCCTGGGGCTTTGAGTTACTCATCTGCAAGACAGGAAGAAAAGATCCATCACTGATTCATTCACTAACACCCACTGTACCCTGGCTAGTGGGGGACATGATGACAACCTAGACAGCATACGACCCATTAAGCTGTCCACATAGGACGGACAGGCCAGTCCCTAGACAGTGACAGTGCTCCCTGGTAGGGACTGGGCTGACAAAGTGCTACCAGCCATGGAGGGATGGCTAAGGGGAGGCTCCCTATAGGAGGTGTCCATGAGTGGAGGCCCAAAGGACCAAAGCATGTGGCAGGGGACTGCCATCTTCCTCCGACCTGGCTCCCCAGTACCTGACAGGGTGGAAGGCAGGCACAGGGCCAGTGCCCAGAGCCAGCCCTAGCGAGAGTCTGCTGGGGAAGTAGCTACAGACAAGAGTGCAGGGGACCCAGCCCAGTTCTCCCCACCTCCTGGCACAGCTCTCTTTCTTGGGGAGCCACCAGCCCAGTTCTCCCCACCTCCTGGCACAGCTCTCTTTCTTGGGGAGCCACCAGCCCAGCCCACAAGAAGGACATTAATGGGCAGGAAGCCAGGGAAACCGGTTTGGCAGTACAGCCAAGTGAGAGGCAGGTGGGGGGACTCAGCAGCCAGCCTGTCTCAACTGGTCCCAAGAGGCCAGCAGGTGGCCAGCCCTCTGCCTGGACAGGGCTTTCCCAGCTGGTCAGGTCCAGGGGTTCTCGAGAGTTGGGGCACCTGGGACAGAAGGGCATGTCTGGCTTCTAGCGTCTCTATGCTCCCTTCCTCCCAGCCTCTCCTGCCTGGCCCATCCCCGTCACCTTGACCTCTGCACCAAGGCTACCCAGCCTGGCTTCCCAGCCTTCCCTGGCTTCCCAGCACCTGTCTCTACAACCCCCACAGTGGCACACCTCATGCGGCCTGGCCTGGTACCGCGGCGTGGAGCCAGGTGCTGCGACCTGGGGCTCCCTGTCTTCTTCGTCTAGCTTGCTCCTCATCTTGAACTCTTGGCTCTGCTCTCGGCTCCCTCCTCCCACACCCAGACAGCCCCGAGGCAGCTCCCAGACTTGGAGAATGGGGGTGGTGGTGTATGTGATCTCTCATACACCTAGGGAGGCGCTCAGGATGGAAAAGGTGGGGGAGCGTGGGCAGTGCCTTCCCATGCTCCCACACAGACCCCCACTCATAACCTCCAAGCCCCCTTGCACACTGCAGTCCCTGTGACCCTGCAGGAGAAGGGCGGAAGGGCACACCTCCGGATATTTGCCTGGGCCACCCCTTCCTCTGGGCAGCATATGGAGGGAAGGACAAACAGAGGAACTGGCAATGTTTATAGTGACCTGGTGCAGGCCCCACCCAGGCCCTTCTAGGCAGCTCCTGACCTCGTAGGTTCAGAACTTCGGAGCCCAGCAGCTCAGGCCTCAGAACCCCACAAGACTGATTTCTGTATCTGTGAAAACCCAGCCCACAGCTCATGCCAGGAAGCTCAATGTGTGACCCCAGGGAAAGAGTCCACTTCAGGCCTCAGTTTCCTCTTGTTAAGACGGTGATGACAGCAGCTGCTTCCGGCAGCTCTTACAAGGAGTCCCACAGAACACAAAACAAGCAAGGCACCAGGGCCTGGCTCAGAGCCACTATCACCGAAGCTAGGAATGAATGTTCAATGCTAGTCACAATACGACAGGAGCCAGCAGGAATGTGCACCTACTGTGTGCCACCTCTATGCTGAACAACTTCACCCAGCATCCCTCAATCTCTGCTCTGGACCCAGAAAAGGCCATGAACTCCATGCCTTAAATAAGGAAAACAAGGCACAAAGCCCGCCCCAACCACTTACCCAGGGGCAAAGCCAGGGGCAAAGGGTAGACATCAGTGTAGGCCACTTCTCCCAGAGCCTATGGCCCTCCCTCCTTCTAGTGCAGGCAGACCCTGTTCATGGTGCACAGTCCATGCCACCTGCACAGCCCTAGGACAGAAGCTAATCATCCCAGCTGTCCAGAAGGAGACAGACTCCAGAGAGAAACTCCCCTGGTCCAGGCACTCAGCCAATGAGAGGCTGCCAGGATTTGAACCTGGGAAGGCGGGCACCAGAGGCTAGGCTTGGCCACCATGCTGCCTCTACCTCCCTGGCTGCAGACTTTGCTTTCCTCTCCTGTGCTGGCACTGCAGGGGCGGAACTGCACCTCCCACACAGCCTGTCCTGGTCCCTTGGGGAATGGGCTTCCTGGACCCTCCTCCCAGGGCCTTTGGTGAGACAGGTGACCATAGAAAAGATGCCTGAAAACTAGTCCCTGCCACCAAATGGACTCCATTCTGTTCTAGTGCTGACATGCCCATCCATCGCTACCATGAGGGAACCGTGGCCCTGGGAAGACACCAATCCAAGCCCCCTGGCTCCCAGAAACCTCAGGGCAGGGGCTATGTGAGCCGGTGTTGGGAGTACGTTGTTGGACCCTAGACATAATGGGGTGACTAGGTACCCACAGAGAAGACAAACAGATGGAGCAGTATGGCAGGCAGCTCCACCCAGCCAGGACACACACACACACACACATATATATATAAAATGTTCCTTTTTCAAGACAGGGTTTCTTTGTGTGGCTCTGGCTGTCCTGGAACTCACTCTGTAGACCAGCTGGCCTCAAACTCACAGATCCACCTGTCTCTGCCTCCCTAGTGCTGAGATTAAAGAGGTGTGCCAAAACTATACTGTATTTTGAAATGCTTATTTCAGTTTTTTTTTTAATTCTTCAAATTGTGGGATATTCATGTTTTCCAGTTACCCCTTACACCCCTTGCTCCACTCCTAACCTTTCACGAGATGCAAATGCCTCCATCTCCCATACTGTCAAAAGGAATGAGCTGCCAGCTCCAAAAGAGTTGCCTGTGTCTCAGGGTACCCTCTGCTTTCTTTCCAGGACCAAGGTGGCAATGAGGGTGGGGTCTGGTTCCTGCCTTCTTGAGCCCATTTCCCCCCACAGTCAGCTCTGTCAACCCACCGCTCCCACCTACGCAATCTGAAGGTGCCCCACTCTCTCCCTTTGGCCCCACTTCTTCCAGGGAGTCCTTGGGACTCCTCCTAGATGGCCCCTGGTTCCTCCTCACCAGACCAACCCCTGACTCCCCCGTCACAAGTGACCTGTCATAGCTACTGGGCCTTCCCCTACCTATAAGCTCATTTGAGTGACAACTGAGGGGGAGTCTGCCCAGCCCACAGCTCTGTAGTGTTGCTGCAGGGTTCACACTGGGGAAAGGTGGCTCTCAATAAACCAAGGTGGCAGGAACTGTCAGTCAGGCCCACTGCATGAGGCCTTGTCCAAAAAGGACCTGTGCTCTGGAAGAGAAGGGGTAAAATAAGTCAGGGCAAAGGTTCTGAGGCAGGCACTTTCTGGATATAGCCAAGGGGTCCTGATGGCTGCAGATGGCCAGGCGAGGGGACAGTTGGGTTAAACAACACAGGCTGGTACTTGGGCAAATGGGATGGAGGCTTGTGGGCCACAGCCGGGGCTCCATCTTTGAGTGGAGCTGCAGGAAGAGTTTAGGTGGAGAGGGGTGGGAACAGGGAACCAGGCGGACGGCTGGACAATCCAGCAGGAGATAAGATGGACAGGACCCCTGGGGGCTGTGCCAGGGCACGGGATGTGAACTCTCCAGGCCCGGCTTGCTCGGCACAGCTTACCCTGGCATCTGGCTGGGCCCACTGGCCTCTAGTCCATCCACTCTCGAGTGTTCACCACCCACGAGCATAGGCAAAGCTTATGGTCTGCTGCACTGGTGGCTCACACAGCTGGAGCTGTGCCAGGCGCACAGACAGGAACTGGGTGGTGGGGAATCCTCTTCCCTAAACCAGGAAGCTGAGGTCCACAAAGGTGAAATCAACTGCCCAAGGCCACCTAGAGCCAGGTACAAAAGTCCCCAACTCTGGCCCCAGCTCCACCCAAGGCCTCCACTCCACAAGAAGGACCAAAGGGTCTACGGGACGAGAGCAGGGGGCAGAGACAACTGTTGACAATGACCAGACCTAAGAGCCGAGAGGCTGCTATGAGGAGAGAATGTGACTCCAAGGGTGATCACACAGTCCTACCTGCTAGAGACCTGAGCATCTCACACACCTGTCCCCTCCCTTCGCCGTCCTCCAGTCAAGCCATCCAAATCAGATACCATGAACACTTATCATAGCTTTGTATCTACAGTGCCTTCTGCTCAGAACTGTCTGCTCACTTTTTTGTTCATTTGTTTTGTTTTTTGAGACAGGGTTTCTCTGTGCAGCTCTGGCTGTCTTGGAACTCACTTTGTAGACTAGGCTAGCCTTGAACTCACAGATATCTGCTTCTTGAGTGTTGGGATTAATGGTGTGCATCACCACGTCCAGATCCTTGAAAGTCTGTCAGATTTATCTTTCTCATTCTTAGTGGTCCTTCTATGGATATCTTCCTGCTAGAAGGACAGCCCATTAGCACAGAGCCTGTCTCTTTGGTCACTGCCCATTAGCACAGGGCATCTCAGTACAGGGCTCCGTGAGCCTACAAGCAGACTGCCCAGACCCAGGTGCTAGCTTGGCCACTCCAGCTGTGTGTCCCTGGACAAGTCATCTATCCTCTCTGGACCTCAGTGTTGACAGTCCCTGCCTATTGGGAGCATTCAGATGGCACAAGTCAGGTATACAGAATCAGGATGGTCATGGTCCCTGCTACTGCTACTGCATGAGAAGACTGAATGAGCACATAGCTAGGACACTGGTCACAGTCACGCACCCCCCCCATCATACATGTGGCAGTGTTACCTTCCCCAGGATTGGGGTTGGGGAACAAGACGGGCTACAATGATAAACCAAACAAGTCCACGGACAGACAGACAGATGTGCGAGGCATGCAGATTCATGCAGTCACCCTGAAAACCCCTGAGTAGCTGGAGCCCACAGTCACCTACCCATCACCACCTCACAGCATCCTGAGCAGCCGTCATGGAGCATGAGCAGCGGCTGGGCCAGAGCTTACCTGGAGCCCGCTAAGGTAAAGCTCAGAGCTGAGCCCCTGCCCCTCACACACAGGTGCAGGCACAGCCTGGTGGATGAAGCTTAGGAGGCACCAGAGGGAATGCAGGGAAGCAGCTTGCATGCCCAGGCTCTAAGAAAGTGCTCAGCAAGCAGGGGCTGGGGACCCTTGAGCAGCCCTCTGTGGACTGCTCTGAAACATGAAGACCCTCCCCACCCCAAAGAGGCCGAGGCTCCCTAAAGATACCTATAGTCATACCGCAAAAGCCATGATACATAAGAGACCCCAGCGTCTCTGCAGGCGCAGGGATGTACATGTACACACAATCCCTGTGTCCCGCAACTGCTAGACCTGCTGAAGGATGTACTGAGGACCACAACCCAAGTTACCAGGTTAGACCCTGAGACCCACACCAGCACAGGTCCGTGCACAGCAAGCAGTGGGCGCTCAACGTCTGACACCAGCCCACTCAAGGGTCACCAGAAGGTGTACAATGTTTGTACAGAGGTTCAGGGGCCTGTGCTCAGACACAGTTCCCAGGAGCCTGCCACCTCACACATGGGAACAGCAGGCACCCCACCTCCGGACCCAAGAAAGGTGCGGCCCATCCCACACTGGCTCCAGTGGCCAGCCCCGCCCTCTCCTAAAGGTTCACAGGCAGCCAACTTACCTCCACCATTCTCTTCCTACTTCCTGGGCCACCTCTCCAAAGGCAGCTGGTGGCCGGACCTCCCAGTGCAAAGAGCAGGGACAGGCTTCAGGGCAGCCTGAGACTGGCCAGCTGGCTCTGCACCCAAAGCTCTCTCTAGCAGTGGTGAGGACACAGCCTAGCACTGGGAACAGCTCAACTGGGGCTGTGGCTCCCACCCACAGAGGGCGGGAAGCAGGGAGGCGGGAGGTGGGGCTGGAGCCAGTAGGCCCGGGAGAGTAGCCCTCAGCTGAGGGACAAAGGGGAGGGTTGGCAGCGCCCCCAGCCACGGCATGGTCTCAGCAGGACTTGCCCCTACTACAACAGGCACGCCCGTCCTCCTAACTCCACCTCCACACACACCAGGTTGGAGAACAAGGGTCCAGGAAACCAGGGCTTACCTAGGCTGCACACCAGAGTGGCTACGGGACCAGTGGGTGGGAGACCATTGGAGAGGAGCTAGGTACTGGACAGTGCCTCTGGAGACCTCAGGGTGGGCTGGCTGAGGTACAGAGGGGGTCTTCTGAGATGGGGTATAGCCAGAGAGTCTGGTGGGCTCTACCCCCTTTTTCTTCCCTGGGTGGGAGCAGGACAGATGGATGATGGGAGGGGAATGGTGGTGCCGAGGCTGGGCCAATACATGCCAGGCTAACCCTGCTGCGGAGAGCAGCTCACCCTGAAGGGGACACACTCAAGCTCAAGTCCTCTTGCTAAGGATCTGTCCAGGAACTGACTCTCAGGCTGTCTGTCCTTCTGGGGCCAGCCTCCTGCACTTGCTCAAGAAGCATTTCCTATCAGCCCAGGCTGGACCACACATGTCCTGTGGGCCTGGCCACAGCAGCTATGACCTCTATCTACTACTGTCTGTAGCCCCCAAATTTACCAAGCTTCTCTCATACATGAAGACTCACTCCGTGGCAGGCAATCTGGCCAAAAATGCCGGGGGTGGGGGCTAGAAGGCTCTGACCCAATGAGCACAGGGCCCGGTCTGTGGAGCCCTTATAAGGACAGTGGGGATGGCAGCAGCAAGTGGCAGAGCCACCGGTGTCCCTCCAGTCCCACTCCCTCCCCCTGCAGAACAGGGCCTGGAGACCCCCAAGTCCCAGGTCTCTGGTCACCGCCTCCCTGTGGGGGCAGGGTACCCAGGAAGCAGCCTACCAGAGAGGAGCTAGGTAGGGCCGCCTCCCCTCCCCAAACCAGACCAGCAGGTTTGGCTCCAGTGGGGGAGGTGGTGCGGCCTGGCCAGCTCCGGCCAGCTCCAGGAAACAGGTTCAAGAGGAGGGAGTGCTGAGTGTGTGACTCACTAATCATGGCTTGTCAGTCTATCCCTTTCCTTTTCATCTCTGCCTGTCTCCAGGACACAGTCACATGGTGCCAATACCAAAAGGTACCAAAGGGTAAACAGAGGCAGGATATGCCCTCTGCATTCACCTTGGTTTTTTCCTTTGGAGACCCATGTGTTCCCTGAATACACCTGCCTAATTTAAAGAACCCCACAAAATGCAGCATGTGACGTACATGGCACCTTTACCTACTCCAAAGGGTACCCTGCCACCCAGCTGGGACTTGGGAGGGAGGGCTTTGGCAGTTTCCAGTCAGGTGGAAACAGCCCAGGGACCTGGCCAGGGTTCTCCTCAGTACAGCACAAGCAAAATGCAGCCCATGGGCCCATGGAGAGGTTCCTAGCAGTCACCAGACAAATGCCCCTTGATGTGACCTGCTGGGTCCCAAGGACCGCATGAAAGCTAACGGCCTGCACTGCACTGGGGTGGCTCTCAGTAACAAAGCCTAGGAGCCCATTACGGTAAAGCGTGAAGTCCCTGGGAAGGAGGTGGCTCTGGGACTTTGTCAAAGGTGTAAAACCAAAGAGGAAGGGCAAAGGATGATGGTCCCAAAGAGTCTGGAGGATCACAAGCTCAAGGCTGCAGTGAACTTTATATCATCCCGGGCAGCTAGATGAGACCCTATCTCAGTATCTAAAAACAACAACAAAAAGTAGCCAGATGTGGTGGTTCACTTACTAGGCTGAGGCAGTGGGTTACCATACGAGGTCACCCTAGGATACAAGCCAATACAGGCTAGTCGGGATACATAGCAAGACCTCATCCCACCCCCCCCACCAAAGGGTAAAGGGAGGAGAGTCTAACAGTAGAGCCCCTCTACCAGGGAGGGGCTGGGGACGGTGTGGCTCAGTGATAGCAAGCCTGCCCAGCATGCAGTCTTCAGTTCCCAACACAGGAAGAGCAGGACCAGAAGTGTTAGAGCAGGCAGAGAATGGATAGTACCACCTGTCTCTCCCCCTGAAGGGGACAAGAAACGTTTTCCCTTATACTAACTGTTCTACTGTAATATTACCACGTGAGGCCATTTTCAGCAGGCATCCTAACATCAAGTCACAGTTTTAAAGAGAAAGACTATGCACACATATTTAAATGTGTATCTTATGACTCTCACCATACCCTGTTTTGCACAATGTTGGCCCCCACTTTGGCGGCCATGTGGACGTGCTGTGGAGCCTTGGGCAGCCCATGGGGCCAAGCCAGCCGGTAGCTTTGGCGTTTGCTCCCACAGGCAGTGCAGGGAAGCTAACGGGGCACCTGGCGAGTGTCGCCACCATCTGAGGGCGGTGCCAGTGGCCCTGCACCGGGACTGCCCTGCTCCCAGCACCCCCAGCAAGTCCAGGGCCACCACTGCTCACCTGCAGCAGCATCAGTGCCACCCACCTCTGGTCTGCCCAGCTCCTGCTCAGCTCAGCCTGCTTTTCATTTGCATTTTCTTCCTCCCTCCACGGAGCATCCTTTTATGCTCACAGAAGCTGGCAGAATGTCCTCTTGCACTAAGTGTCTATTCAATACCTTTGCCTGCTTTTCTGCTGGGTCAGTCGGACCTTTGTGAGGCTAATCTGACTGTGTCCCTTTCTGCTGAAAACCTACTGGGGCCTCACAGCTACAGCCATCTCCCCACCAGGAGCCCCCAGGCCATGCCCACCTCTGCCCTCATTTCCTCCCACCCTCCCCAGTCGCCTGCTACAGCACAAGGGGTCACCACGTGGCACTAGATGCCCCGTGGGGCTGCTGACCAGAAGCCACACACATGAAACTTGGAATTTCAGCTGACAGGCGGGTGGAGGGACAGCAAGGACAGGGCCTGAGGGGAGGACAAGGCGGTAGAGGCAGGCCATGAAGAGCCACAGTGGCAGGCTGCCAGGGAGAGGCATGAGCTTGAGGCTGTAACTCTGCTTGGGGGAGGGTGGGACCCAGAAGAGCAGAGTGGGTGTGGAGAAAAGTGGTCAGGATGGAGCATGGGCCAGGCAGCTGAGGAGGGTAGCCAGGGAGTAAGGGCGATGGAGGGGACAGCCACGAATCCCATCTACTCAGGAAAGCAACACCAGGGAGGGAGCTCAGTTGGTAAAGCGCCTGCTTTGTAAGTACAAGACCCGGATTGGATCCCGAGCACCCATGTGAAAAGCTGGGCAAATGTGTCTATAATCCCAGCTCTGGGGAGGTGGGGTCAGGTTGCTACAGGAGCTCACTAGATAGTTGGTCTGGGCAAATTGGTGAGGTCCAGCCTCAACAATGTGGAGAATAACTGAGGAAATCAACCTCTGACCTACACACGCACGCACGCACGCACGCACGCACGCACGCACGCACGCACGCACTGTGATAAGTGGGACACTTATGAGTGGTGAGGTTGAGGGAGGTGGCAAGGATGAGTGCCATCTTGGAGAAGTTCCAGAATGTCTGAGACAGACCCAGCAAAGTGAGGCACCTCCCCACCTGACAGGAAAGCCTGCCACACAATAGAGAGGGAGGCTGGGACATGCAGATCTGTGCAGGAGCACGGGGAACCCAGAAACAGAGCCCCACCAACATGACTTCACTAGTTTCATTCTTTAGGGCTTTGTTTTTATTTTATTTATTTATTATGTATACAGTGTTCTGCCTGCATGTCTATCTGCACACCAGAAGAGAGCACCAGATCTCATAACAGATGGTTGTGAGCCACCATGTGGCTGCTGGGAATTGAACTCAGGACCTCTGGAAGAGCAGCCAGTGCTCTTATCCTCTCAGCCAACTCTCCAACCCCTATTTTTATTTTCTGTATGAGTGTTTGCCTGCTTGTATGTCTGTGCACATGGGTGTATGCAGTGCCCACAGAAGCCAGCAGAGGGTGTGGAATCCCCGGGAACTACATGTACAGCTCCTACAGTAGGGAGCTGGGTGTTGGGACCTAAACCCAGGTTCTCTGCAATAGCACCAGTGCTCTTAACCTCTGAGTCACCTCTCCAGCCCTGGGGCTTAAAAATAAGTGATTTTATACCCAGTGAGGTAGAGCATGCTTGTAAACCCAGCACCAGGAGGCAAACACAAGAGGAGTTGAGTTCTAGGTTAGCCAGAGACACATGTGAGTGAGACCGTCTCAGAAAACAAAACAAAACAAAACAAAACAAAAAAGGTGACCTTTTTTCACTGTGGTAAAAGGCACACGGGATTTAGCATATTAACCACTTGGAAGTGTGCATGCAACCCAGCATCTTTAAATACACTGAGTGCTGTGGATTGCCATTGCGTTCTCTTTACCCCGGCTAAAGAGAACCACCCCTTCTTTGTCCCCTCGGCCTCTCTTCCCCTCTGGGCTTCTCTAGGCACCATGTGCAGGTGGAATCATGCAATCGCTCTTCCTTATGCCTGCCTCTTCACACTAAGCGTAATGTTTTTAAGGTTCAGCCACACAATAGCATCGATTGACACTCCGTCCCTTTCTACGGCTGAATAATACGCCATATTCTGTGTACCTGACAGTTCTTTCCATTCATGGAGGGATGCGGGGATGTTATCACTTTCTGGCTGCTGTAAAGAACACTGCAAAGAACTGGGTGTGCAAATATCTCTCCAGTCCCGGCTTTCAGGGTTTTTTGTTGTTGTGGTTGTCAGTTTATTTTTTATTTATTTATTTTTGTTTTTTTCTGACAGGGTCTCTCTACACAGCCCTGGCTGCCCCGGAACTCACTATATAGACCAGGGTGGCCTCAAATTCAGAGATCCACCTGCCTCTTCCTCTTGAGTGCTGGGATGAAAGGCATGCAAAACCATGCCTGGCCCCTGCCTTCATTTCTGTAATATGCACCTGGGACTAGAAGTGATGGGTCACATGGACAGTCCGTATTTTGTGTTTAATGTTACAAGAGGATGGCAAGCTGTTTCTCATGGTCCCGCCTATGATGAATGAATGAATTCCCAATTCTTCTACCTGCCCAATTCCTGATTATTTTCCTCACTACCCACACAACCCAAAGCCCAGGCCGGCTGTGCAAAGATCTTCCTGCCTCTGTTTCCTGAGGCCGGGACTGCAGGCCTGAGCCAGCACACCTAATTATTCTTCCTTTTGTTTGACAGAGGCGGTCCTGGTAAGTATGAGGTGGTAACAGATCATGGTAGCTGGGGAAGTCAGTAAAAAAAGAGCAGAAGGTCATCCCCCCACCCCCCCCCAAGGAACCTTTGACAGAAACTACACTGCACACAACATACAAGGGAGCATGTCCTTAAAGGGAAAACTCTTAAGACTTCCAGAAAACAAAACAGGTGGATGCAGAAGGATTCTAAATTCAAGACCTGTCTGGACAAAAGAAAGAGTTTACAGCCAGCCTGGGCAATTTAGGGCTGGTAAACAGTAGGAGAGGTTGGGCTTACCAAGTGCGGGGGCCCTAGGCCCATCCCCAGTAATGCACATATGGAGAAACTGGAAGAAAGCCCCCAAGGCTTAGCTCAGGGCTCTCAGATGACACACAAAAGGCACAAGCCACAAAAGGAGATATAACCTCACCAAAATTTAAGACTTTTTCAGTTAAGAGCACTGGCCATTCTACCAAAGGACCCAAGTTCAGTCCCCAGCACCTACAAGGGGGCTCTCAACCATCTGGAACTGCAGTCGCAGGGAATCCAATGCCCTCTTTCGGATTTCGCAGGCATCAGGCACGCACACGCGCATACACATACATGCACACATATTGTAGGCAAATATCCATACACATACAAATAAACAAAATATTTAAAAATAAAGTTGTGTTTTGTTTAAAGATTTTTTCCTCTACAAAAGTTCACGTGAAGAGGATAAGAAGACAAGCTATAGGCTGGAGATGTAGCTCTGTGGTAAGGTAGAGTGCTTGCCTAGCAAACACAAGAGGCCCTAGGTTCAATACCCAGTACTGAAGGGGGAAAAAAAAGGCAAGCAACAGACTGAGAGAGACATTTACAAGCCATATATCTGACAAAGGCCTAGTGTCTAAGATAAAGCACTCACAGACTTGAACAGTAAAAAAAGCAAACAGTTCAATAAGAAAGTGAGCAGAAGCCAGAAGACATGTCACCAAGGCAGATCCACAGATGGCAGATAAGCACAGCGGATGTTCAACAGCATTAGCCATTAGGAAGACACGCATTAACTCGAGCGAGAGGCAGTGCCACACACTCACTACAAGAGTTAAAATAAAAAATAGTGACAAGAGCAAGTGCTGGCGAGCCCGCAGAGAAGCAGCATCCGGCTCACTCTGCGCTGCTGATGGCAATAGAAAATGGCGCAGCCACTCTGAAAAACAGTCTGGCGTCCTCCTTAAAACCTGTAACTGCCATATCACCAAGCAATTACATGTTGGGGTGTTTGTCCCAGAAAAATGAAAATTTATGTTCCACACAAAAACCACTATGGGAATCCTTTACAGAGGCTGTCCTTGCAATAGCCAAAAAACTAGACACAAGCAGATGTCCTCCATGGGCGGATGGTGAAACACCCTGGGGTATCCGTGAGTGCCACCCAGCAACAGCAAGGGAGGGGCTCCCAACACATGCTGCCATCTGTGAGCATCTCCAGAGAACTAGGCTGCATGAATGAAGACAATTCCAGAAGGTTCTCTATGGAATGATTCTGCTTATGTCACAATCCTAAAATGAGAGAATTATAAAACTGGGGAATGGATGCCCAAGTTCGGGGGTGAGAGGGGTGTGGCTGAAGCAGGCCTCAAGAGGGAGGGGCGACTGTGATGGAATCTTCAACCTAGACCAGATAGAAGTCCACATCACGGTAGGGGACCCAGGTGACTTTGCAAGATGTTACCACTGAGGGAAGACGGGGAAGAATGTGACAGCTCCAGTTCATGGAGCCTTACAACTTCAATGGGAACCTACAGGCACCTCAGAATGTAAGTTTACCTGAGCACTAGTCATCTGTTTAAAATGACAGACCTGCTTCTTGTCTGAGACAAAGCCTCGCCCAGGTTGGCAGGTGTATGCCACCATGCTCAGGTGAATGAATGTGCCGTTCTCCTCTCCATTTCTTCGTCCACAGACGAGTTCAGGCTGCTATTCTAGCCTCTGATGGGGGAGGTCCTTCTGTGTATGTGTTGATGAATAAAGTACTGTTGGCCAATAGGGAAGCAAGATAGGTGGGACTAGGAGTCGAGGAGGATTCTGGGAAATGTAGTAAAGAGCAGACTTGAGATCCAGGCAGAAGTGACATAGCAGGCAGACTCAGAATATAAGCAGGGACAAGTAGGAAGTTGCTCTCTTCCTCCTCCTCTCTTCTCTGTGAAGCCACCATGTGATCAACGGCAAGAGAGGGCGCATACAGCAGCGTCCTCGATAAGATAAGTCTTTATAAATATATAGGTTATGACTATGGTTGATACCTAAGACAGAGCAAGCAAATAAGAAATCCTAATCTTTGGCCAGCAGCATTGTAACTAATGTAAGTCTGTGTTATTTGGGGCCCTAACATGGCGGCGGGTGGAACTTGGGCGGCTTAGCATTACAAGCCTCAGTCTACATGTCTCCCCCTCCAGGAAGCCACCCCTGGTTTCATGGATAGGCTTCATCAGGACAACCATCACTCTGCTGACCTCCCTAGATGAGGCGTTCTCTGAGTGCTGGCCCTCAACATAGCAGGTGACCGACCGCCAGCCTGGCATGAGGGCTAAAAGGACAAGTGAAGGGACGAAAGGCAACAAGGGCCATACTGCTGATGGCCATCAATGTCTGGGCTGAGAATCAACACAGAAATGTGTCTCTGGGTGTGTCTATGAGGGTGCTTACAGAAGGTTAGCTGAACAGGGAAGCCCCCCTCCTGCAACATAGGCAGCACCAGCCCACAGGCTAGCTCTGTAAAAAGGAGAAAGTGAGGGGTTGGAGAGACAGACAGCTTAGTGGTTAAGAGAGCTTGCTTGGTCTTCCAGAGGACCTGAGTTCAGTTCCCAGCATTCATGCTCAGTGGCTCATAACTACCTATGACTTCAGCTCCAGAGAACCTGGCAGCCCCTCTGGTCTCTATGGTGGGTGTGTACACGCATCTGCACTCACATGCACATGCGAACACACACACACACACTTTTGTGAACATAGAAAGAGAGCAGAGTACCAGCATTTGTGCCTTTCTGCCTCCTACTGGCAGACATCAAGTGGCCAGCTGCCTTCCCGGTCACGATAGGCTGTAACCTCCTTCCTTCAGTTGCTTCTGTTGGGTGTCTGAGTTCAACCAGAAGAGTTAGTCACACAACTGCCACTGAGGACACTAAGCGGTGCCAGCTCTTTTGCGAGCTTCCCTGAGGTGGTGGTAGGGTTTGCACACGCCTCCAAACTACCAACTCAGTAGTGGACCTGGGCGATGAAGCCCAGCTGATCTAGACTGCTGCAAAGGAATCACTGCAGTGGCCTCCCTATGGACATTGTAAACCAGCTTAACAGGGTGGCTCAGGGGCACAACAAGAGAGAGACACCCTTCCTGCTCAGCCATGGCTCCTCCAGCAGCTTTATAGAGCTTACACTAAAACTAACCCCCATTTGGTGACCACCCACCTCCCAAGTTCTCCCCTGCTGAGCAGGGTGGAAGGGGGATAGGAGGCGGGGCCTGGGTGGGAGGAACCCAGAGCAGGTCAGTTTTCACCTGGACTCTGCTGGGGAATATGCCTGCTGATGTTTTCTTTGCTGGCTGGTGAGCTCTCAAGAGCAAAATACCAGACAGAGCAAGCTGTGGCCAAGAGCTGCCAATCTCATGCTATCCCCACACAGTTTACACCTAGGGAAAGATCCAGGGTGCCGCAGGGATGACAGGGGTATGGCCCCTGGGCTATGACTTTTATTTGGGCAGGGGATCCAGAGCAGCAGCTGATTCTCTGTTCTCCTTTGGGCAGTGAAAGGGAAGGAAGGGGCTGAAAGCATGAGCCCGTGCCACCAAGAGCTCATTTCTGGAAAGGGGCTTGCAGTGGCTGCCAACACTTGTCCTTTGTTCTGGGTGGCACATTGCTTGACACCTAAGCACTGAAGTGAACTCAGAGGTTTCCACACTGTGTACAGGTTAGACTTTGTACTGCAGAATAGGTTGAGCCCTGAGAGCTTCTGCATATGTGTGGGTGCTGGCCAGTCCCTCTGCCTCCGCCCCATTTTCCTGTCCATCTCCTGCTCCTGCCATAAACACAGTAGGCCTTCAGCATCCTGTTGCAGCAGGGGACAGACAGCCCTGGAACCCTCAGACCCAGGCCTCTCCATACACTGAGGCACTGACTCCTGGGTTCTACTCCTGTGGCATGGGGACATCCTGGTTTAAGCTAGTAGCTAGTTCCACAGGATAGAAGATGTTACTATTTAGACAGTTTATTAAATAACTGTCCTGAAGGCAGCAGCAGCCCCTGGTGGCTCATCTGTGCCCCATGCTGGAGATACAGGACAGCTACAAGGTGTTATGTGTGGGCACCATGCAACTGTACAAGCATGGATGAGGGGACGCTTAGGCTCCATTTTACAAAGGAGGACCAAGAGGCTCGGAGAGATAAGGCACCAACCCCAAGTCACACAACAGATGTCTGTGGCAGGTCTGGTCCACTCACTGCGCCTCCATCATTCTTTTGTCCTATCACTCAACAATGTTTTGTCTGTTTAGGACAATCTCCCTATCCACCCTGGCCTGGCCTGGCCCTCGAGGGCTTCTTATGTATCATCATGGCTTTCTTTTCTTTTTGTAATTTTTATTCTCAAAGTTAACTTGACAGTCATGCAAACATTAAGTCATTAAGTCACTAAACCCAGATGTTCACCTACAGCAACAGCTTCAAAACTGTGCACCTGTGTGAGTGTACACAGACACCCCCCCCACACACACACACACAGAGCAACTGCATGGATGGAAGGCTGCTCAAGAGGCCTTGGACCTAGCCTAGTCTGGACCAAATGGGACAGAATGAAAAATGGATCTCAAGGTAACTTCTAAGTGTGAGGTTATTACAGAATTCTTGTCAACAGACAGATCTGAGAATTTTCTGACTAGAGTATATACTGCTTAGCGTTTGTTTTAAAAGGATCACCTGGGATGGGGCTACAGATGGCAGCTGCTGCAGTTAGCGACAGGCACCTGGGGTGGGTAGGAAGCAGTTCTCTAACACAAAAGTGTCCCATATGTCTCTGAAGGGAGATGCCCAAATTATAGTGAATCTGTGGGAGCACCGCCCTCGCCCAACCATAATGGTAACAACAGTGATCAGGACTCTAATGACACAGTACCAGTAGTTCCAGGCGGCACACGTGCTGACTCACTCAATACCCAGCCGCCCTGGTAGGGAGCCAGTTATCACCCCCCAGTCCCAGATGTGGCAATTGGGACATCTGAGCTCAGGCCTTACCCCAAGAAAGAGAGGACTTCATCCTAGAGGGGCTGAAGGAGGCAGAGGTGGTACAGCCACAGCTCGTGGGGAGTAAAATAACAATAAGCTCTTGGATGTGATATTCACATCTTTAATATAAGTCCTTGCTGGCACTAAAGTAGTGTCAGCAGACTATCCAAGTCCTAGCAGCCAGCACTGCAACTGGCAGTGGTGACCAGACACACAGGCCCACAGAGCGGCTGGAGGCTGCAGGGGACACTGCAACTCTGTCCTAGGAGTGAGGTCTGGTGGGTGGCAGGCCCAGTGAGGTCAGCATCCTTCCCATGGGGAGAATGTCCTGGGCCTAGAGAAGCCACAGCCCCTCCAGCCTCCCTGGAGAAATTGTGCCAGGGATAGGGAAAGCAGACACGAGCAAGATAGAGAGCGGGTGGGCCGCAGAAATGTGTGTGTGAGTGTGTGTGCAGAGTACTGCCCACTCCTCTGGATAGCCCAGGGAGAGGTGGCTGCCACGCCACCAGGCACAGAAACCCATCGTGGCCCTCCACTGCCCATCTGTGAACCCAAATAACAGAGCTGCCTTCCCAGAGTGTGCAGTGACTTGGTCAGATACTTAGAAAGTACAGGAATGTCCCAACATGTCCTGAGGGCTAATACAAGGGTGCCATCCACCCTCCCCCACAGGCCACCAGGGGCACTGGAAACACTCTACAGTGAGGGATGCTATGTCCAATGGCATGGGCCTAGGCCTTTGGCATCCCCTAAACCTGGCGAGTCTTTCTGCTGATGAAATGGGAACTAGCCAAGAACTCAGCCAGGCCTGATTAGAGGGAGGGCAGGCAGACAGTGGCTCATGGGCCACTATCCAGAGGCCTTTCTCCAGGCCTACCCTCCCCCACCTAAGGCCACCAGAAGTCTGGGGCCTGCTGAGGAATGCAAGGAATGAAATCATGCCTGGTGCAGCTATCTCTGGGTCCCTCCCCCTCCAGACACTTTCAGGGCCCATGGGGTCCAGCCAGCAGCCTCTCCTGAGAAAGCCTAGGCCATTGTTCAGTGACTCTGCTACACCTCCTCCCGTTCCCAGCCCTCTCCTTAAGAGTTCCACTCCAGAAGCCCTTGTCCCCTCAGGGCCCCTCATCTACAGGGCCCAGCCAGGGACTACAGGGCTGATCCCGAGCCAGCACCCATAAAGGCTTCCCAGTCACCCTGACCTCTAAGCCAGGACCCCCAGAATGAGACAAGTGAGAACACGAAGCAGATACTAGCTGGAAGAGGAGACACAGGGATGGCAACCCCTGCTGACACAAGATCCGGGGTATCCCCAAATCCTACTAAGCCTGCCAAGGGCCCCTGGTTCCCTCCCGCCACACTCTGGGGAGACCCAGCAGAGTCTTCCACACTCCTCAGTCTGTTCCCTGATAATTAAACAGTAAGCTGATTAGTCAAGGAAAACCTTTAATTAGCCCCTGAAATTGTTCAGGAAAATTACAGCCTCTCTGGGCACCCTACCCGTCTTCTGCAGGGCCCAGGATGGTGCCACAGAAAAAGCAGGGAATGGGGGAGGCCTTTGCCCTGCAAAGTCAGATCTGGGAGCCAGATGTCTAATGGTAGTGAAGGGTAGAGACCTCTGCTCCATTTGAAAAGTAGCTGAAATAAACCCACAGGAGGCAGGCAAGACCCCTGCTGGGAAAGTCTAACACTGTTCTGATGGCCATGAGAGAAGACATAAATAAGACAGACAGACCACATTCATGGATTGGGGCGGGGGAGGAAGTCGGGATGGCTCAATGGGTACCAACCTGAGTCCAATCCTCAGAACACACATAAAGATGAAGAAGTTCTAGCAACAGTGGAGAGGATGCCTGAACTGGCCTTCCCCTGTAATCAGACTGGTGAGTACCCCAACTGTCATCACAGAGCCTTCATCCAGTAACTGATAGAGCCAGGTGCAGAGATCCACAACCAAGCACCAAGCGGAGTTCCAGGAATCCAGTCAGAAGAGAGGAAGGAGGGAATACATGAGCAAGGGAGGCCAAGACCATGAAGAAATCTGAAGGAGACAGTTGAACCAAGCTCGTGGAAACTCATGAACTCTAGACCGACAGCTGTAGAGACGCCATGGGACTGACCCTCGGTATGTGGGAGACAGTTGTGAAGCTTAGTCTATGTGAGGAGGCCCTGACAGCAGGACCAGGATCTATCCCTGGTGCATGAGACAGCTTGTGGAGCCCATTCCCTATGGTGGGATGCCATGCTCAGCCTTAATGCAGGGGGGAGGGACTTGGTCCTGCCCCAACTTAATGTGCTAGACTTTGACTTCTCATGGGAGTCCTTACCCATTGGGAAGAGTGGATAGGGGGGTGGGCTGGGGGGGGAGGGGGGCAGGAGGAGGGGTGGGAGGGAGAAGAAGATAGAAGAAGAAAGCCAATGTCACAAGGATGTCCTCTGGCCCCCGCAAGCACACTGTGGCACACCTGTGCACACACTCACACACATGCACCATGCACGCTAACTCAGAAATGAGAACTGAAAAGCAAAAGGGAACATAAGATACCTGAGGGCAGAGCCAGCAGGTGACTTGACTTGGCCTTTGAGTTTTGAAGGCCATAGAGAAGCTACCCTGCCTGATGACTGCCAGAGAGATGCCAGTCACAAAGGAGGGGACACAGGGATCATCTTGGCACCAGGCTGTGTCTGCACCAAAGATTCCCCACAGGTGCCAGGCTTATAGTCTCATCTGCAAAATGGGTCAGATGGGAGTGGCACCCTGGGATTCCTGAGCACAGGGCTCAGGGCCACTGGCACACACCTTCGACTAGTTTCCCTATTAAAGGCTTAAAGAGGGTGTGTATCTTTACATGAACTTTCCAGGCCAGAGGTTGTATCAGGCCTTTGCCCCAGGTAGTTGAGGCCAAGAGAGAGACTCCAAATGAGCAGCAACTCAGTCTGTGACAGCCTCTGGAGGTCACAACAGGCCAGCATGCACTTGCAGGGAGAAAGATAAACAGTGCCATTTGTGGGGGCTGGAGAGATGGCTCAGAGGTGAAGAGCACTGGCTGCTCTTCCAGAGGTCCTGAGTTCAATTCCCAGCAACCACATGGTGGCTCACAGGCATCCGTTATGAGATCTGGTGCCCTCTTCTGGTGTGCAGATATACATGGAAGCAGAATGTTATATACATAATAAATAAAATCTTTAAAAAAAACAGTGCCATTTGTATTTTTGTGGCAGGCAGAGGGAGAAGCTGTTGTGGGGCGGAGCCTCACAGCATCTGGAAACACAGGGAAATTTAAGGAGCCACATTCTACACAGGCGCACACACTGAGGCACAAAAAGTCCAGAGTAACTACCATGATTTAAATGCGGCCTTACTTGGGACCTGACCCCCAAGTCTTCAGTTCCTCAAAGGCTCCCAGAGACTCCCCAAGGGACATCCACAGGAGATAGGCTAGGGCCGGAGGGTTCTCTAGGCAGCATGCCCACAATGCCACCTACCGGGGTCCCCCAGCACATAGCGTTTACAACCACTGTATACAAACCAAAAAGATCAGAGTGAGGGACAAGGTGTCAGCACTGCTCTTCTAGGCCAGCCTACCAGTGTGACGCTGGCTATGGCAGGGGTGCACCATAAACCAACAGGGACCAGCTCACAACCTGATCTTAGCAACTACACTGCTACTACAGAGAACTGCATGGGAGGCCGGGGAGCCATTGCAGACTTTGGAATTAGTCTCCCAAAGGGGATAGAAGTCAGCAGAGATGATGAGATGGCCAGGGTTCTCAGGGCAGTTGGAACAAAGGCTCAGAGGTAGGACTTAGCCTGGAATGTTCCAGGAACCCTTTGGCAGAGAAGAGTAAAGAGAAGTGGTCTGAGGTGAGGGCTTGGTGTCCAAGGGTCATGCAAGGAGACCTGAGCCACAGGGAGGGTCCTCAACAGGGCTCCTGCTCGTGCTGAGACAGACTAAGGGGGCTATGGGAAGGAGGGACTAAAGAAGCTCCAACTTGGCCTGGGAGGAAGTTGAGGGCAGTTTGAACAGGGAAGAAATGTGTCAGGAGGTAGGTTATACTGGGAAAGGAGACAATACTAACAGTTCGGAGAGAAGAGGGAGGAAGCAGTGAGGACCAGACCAAAGTATGCAAGTCACGGGAGACCACTGCTCAGACCTGACCCCAGGAAAGGCAGGTGAAAGGCACAGCCTGCTTCCAGTTACTTGTCACAGTGTCATTCTTTGGACAAGATTTGCGTCCCTAAGATAGACTGAGCCTAGCAGCGGCCTCTGCCTAGGGCCCCTGGTACAGGTCTTATCTCTTATTCCTAGAGGGCATAAGAGTTGGAATGTACAGAAACACAGGTGAAGACAAGCTGTCGCAGCTTTTTGGAGGCTGAGACAGGAGAATTCCCATGAGTTTGAGGCCAGTCTGGGCTACACTGACACACCTGTCTCAAAACACACAAACTAATAAATAAATAAAACTGGTCCAAGGTCAAGCAGAAAGTCTGACAGTACCAAGTGCTATCGAGGGCCCCAGGATGTGGACTGGGCAACATGGAGCAAGGCAAACTCTCACTACTATCAACTTGTCTCCTGATAGTGCGGACATCCTGCCCTCTGCTCCTGGGAGTGGCCTGTGGGAAAAGGCATGCATGGCCAGGGACATGAGAGACCCTGGGAATGGGGGCGCGCGTGCACGCACACACACACACACACACACACACACACACACACACACACACACACACACACACACGACAGACAGACTGACAGACAGAGACACACACACACCCACACACACACACACCTGTGAGGAAAGAAAGGCAGGCTGTGGAGACCTGTGGACAGCAGGGAGGGAGGGGTCCCTCAAGAGAGGAACAAAGCTGTCTTGAGGAGTCCCCAGCTGGGGGTGAGTGTGTAGAGAAATCTTCAGTGTCCTATTTCTTCTTCTGGCCAATCTGACTGCTAACTGTGGGATAGACAAGAGGGAAGGCCTTGGCATCTCCGCTGGCCAGGAAGGCTGGCCACTCTATCCTGTGGGAGTGGTGAAACTGAACCAGGAATCTGGAGAACTGCACAATGGGGCTTTATCAGAGTTCCTGGGGCAGGGAGGGGGAGGGACATCCTCTGTGAGAGGCCCCACCTGTCTAGGTCCCTTCGCAGCTCCCCTGCAGGCTGGAATGAAAACACCACATTGGGAGTGGTCAAAGTGCTAGTCAGTTAGCAGTCCTCCTGGGTCCAAACCCCAGCCCTGCTTACTGAGGCCAGCTGTCGCGCCTGGCCAGTCTTCTAGGCTCTTAATTTCCTGCCCTACAAATGGAGATGTGTGACCCCAGAGTTGATGACAAGGGCAAGTAAGTTCAAGGACCATTAAGTTCAGGTCATACTTAGAACGGTGCCCGGTGGCTCACACCTGTAATCCCAGCACTAGCAATGACAGGACAAGAAAACCACTAGTTCAAGGTCAGCCTGAGCTACACAGTGAGTTCTAGGACAACCTGGGCTACAGTGTAAGACCTTTTCTCAAACAAACACAGAAAACACAAAAACCTGATTAAACAAAAAGAGAGAAATGCTGAGTATTAAGTCCAGCAGCCAACAGCCTTTGCCGCTGCATTCTGCCTGTGGATATGCACTTTTGTCCCCCCCAAAAAAACCCTTTGAGGAATTAGCATTACCATAATTTCTTTGACGATAAAGTCTAATAAAGCCCAGGCTGGCCCTGAACTCAGTCCTCCTGGTTCCCTCCTGAATGATGGGATCACAGGCACATGCCACCACGCCCAGCCAGGAGGCTTCCTCATCATTCCCATTTCATAGATCCTGGAAGTCTCCAAGGCAGACAGGAGCCATGCCTTGTCTTGGGTCACACTTCAGTGAGCAAAGGACAAAGCTGCCTCGAGAGCAGGGGGCTGGGAGGCAAGTCCCAGATCTATTACCAGCTTGCCATGGAACTGTGCCCCAAGCCTCTATTATGAAAACGGGTGATCAGGTATAAGCGGCACCCAGAAAAGGATGCTAAGGGGCCTTTCAACAAACACACTCAAAGGTCTCAGAAAGGTGAGGACCTCGGTCACCAACCCAGGGGTCCACAGTCAAAGTGCCTGATAGCATTCTGCTGGAAGCAGCAGGGGTGTGGGGTCTTGGGATCCTGGGGGTGGCTGCACAGTGACCAGGCAGCACCTATCTGGCAGAGGAAGCATGCTTGCAGAGCTCCAGGTGCACAGCTCTGACCCTCACACTCAGTTCTAGGCGCCCATACTAGTACAGTCATGTTTAGTGATTCAAGCCCGTCTGCAGCACAGAAGGGGCAGGGAGCATGAGAGCCACGGGACACTCAAGGATGTGCTCTGTCATGACCCAGAGCTTTGGAGGCCAAGTGCAAAATGCAACCAGGTTATAGTACACAAAAGCCCAGCGTTCCACTCAGGAGGCTGCCTCGGGAGGAGCAAAGACACAAACATGGTGTCTGCTCCATTTGAGTGAGAGCAATAGGAAGGGAGAGCTTGCAAGAACAAGAGTGGTGGGAGAGAGAACTATTGAACCGGAAACAACGCATTGTGCTGGGAAAGTGACCAGCATCCTAGCCACTGTGTCTCCAGACTGTACGTGGTTTCCAGCGGTGACTAGCCACTAGGTAGTGCATGCACGTGCAGAACAATGTGCCTTCCTTCGTAAAATGAGAATGCAGGAAGAGAAATGAGGTCACTGGCAGATGGCTTCAGGGTCCTTGTGCAGAGCCCTGGCACACGTGCTGGGGGTGGTAGAGGAGGAATTGGGGCGGGAGGGAGGGGGTGAGCAGCGCAGCTGTGCTTCAGGTAAGGCCAGGAACAGGGCACCCGCCAGGAGACGACACATCTGGAAAAGCCATCAAGTTAGACATTCTGGAGGACTCATCAGGCTCTGACCTGGGGAGCACTTTGCAGAAGTCCCTCAAATCTGCCTTGGACTTGGCAGGCAGGGATCTGAAAACACCCCATTTTACCAAGATCCCCCAGCAAGGGGGACTGGCCAAGATATAGGCCAGCACTGAATATCAGTCAGGGAAGTCCCCATTGCCCCTTGGATTGGTGGGAAAGAGCGGGACACCAGCAGCCCCAGGAGACAGGCTGCAATGAGCTGTGGCTTCTGTTATATCTATCACTGTGTGCTCCCCTGGGATCTGGGGGAGTTCCCCTTCTGACCTTCCTTAGCACCCACAAACCTTCCTGTGGGCCAAGGCGTCCAGCAGACAATAAGCTTTGGCCCCGGATGAGTGAGGGGGGCAGTCCATTTCCCTGGCCGTGACTTGGAAAGGGACAGCTTCCTACTCAGAGCATCTGTGGCCACCAGTCTGATAGGGAGATGTAAGAAACAGCTGCTGGGGACACCCCTGACCGGCGTCTGGCCAGGAAGTCTAGCTCATAAGCCACGGGCCAAGAAAGGGTGCATAGTAGTGCTCAAGGAAGGGCAGGGTCGTGGAGGAGCCGGAGGGGACATGAACTTAACATCCAGCATTCATGTCCAATGGGTCCCCAGGGAACTCATCTGAAAGGAACCGGGTGAAGCCCATAGGGATAGAAATGGACACTGTCTAGTCAAAGCTACTCTCAAGACACTGGAGGGCTGTCAGGATAACCAGTGATTCTGGAGCCCTGCCTGCTGGGTACCTTAGATGTGTCTCCTGGGTCTGTTTTCTCATGTACAAAGATCATGTGAGTTAGTATGGGGGCAGGATTCTCACAGGACCCTCCCTCCCATCACGACACTCCTGCTGCCTCTCCCACAATCCATCCCTTTGATAGCAGCCTAGGCTATCATGGCTTTTGGGCATATCTCATGCTTCTGGCCCCTCTGACCCACTTCCTGAGGTTATAGTCATTCACCATCAAGTCTGGATTTATGTGACAGTGGGATGGAACCCAGAGGCTCACCATGCTAGGCGAGCACTCTACCAACGGAGCCACATCCCCAGCCAGTGAAAGCAAGCAAGCGTTATAAAGGGAAAGCGATGCTGCCCAAGCCCTTCCTGCGATGCAGCTGGAAGCCTTGCTCCTCACCTGCCCCAGCTCGGCAGCACTTGCCATGCACTCCCAGTCCCAACACCACCATCTGCTCAGCTCCATTATCCCAAGCTCACCGAGACCCCGCACCTTCAGCACCCACCGCCTGCTCCATTGTTCTACTCTCTGTTCAGGGCCTGGTGTATTCCTTCTCAACCACATGTCTTTCTCCAGAAAGCCCTCTCCCTACTGTCTGAACCTCCCACTCAGACCCCTCTGATCTGGGTGTCACCATCCAGAGACATATCTGCCAGGCTCTGTTAGTTAGCCCGGGGACCAATAAGCACACAGGCAGAGTGTAACTAGTTAGGTTAACCCCTCTCTCAAGTCCAGGCCTTTTTACAAATGTCTACCCTGGGAGGTAACCCTAAGGGAAGAGCGGTCAAAGCTGTGGCCAATGTCATACATGCCCTAGAGAGTAAGGCCAAGGCTCCCGAAGCCTGCCCTCTATCCTGAACATGAGACTATCAGGTACAGAAGTCACACAGGCTGTCTCCTCAGGTGGTCTCCATTGCCTGGAGTAATGGGAGGCCTGTCACGCCCAGCCTGAGGCCCATCACGCAGCACAACCCTCTAGGAGAGCAATTTCCCACACGGCCAAGTGTGATCTCCACCACACGGTGTAATGCCAGACACACTGTGGCCATGGCCCACAAGGAAACATTCTCGAACAGTCATCACAGCCCAGTGACAGCTCCAACAAGGAACTGACCACATGGCTACCAAATGTGAAAGGACAACTCCTGTGTGAACGATCATGAGAAAGAAATACTCACGAGCATGGAAAACAAGTGGCCAATCCAGGCCTTTACAGTGCGGGACACTGTTTGGCATGCTCAGGTGACACTGTGTCTGTGCACTGTGAAACAGCAATGGACACGCCAAGGCCACCTCAGTCCTACCTAGGGAGGCCAGGTGGGGATCTGTGGAGCAGGCTGATCAGGTGGTCTGATGTGGCTAGGGAAAGAGCTATCACCTATTAGCCGATGCCTTCTCAGAAGGAAGGGTGGCTTTGCTGATCCCGTCCCACTGAAAGCTTTGCTTTTCTCGACAGCCTATCATAGAGCATACGGACCAAAACTAGTCAGCATAAAAACACTCGCTTAAGACCCCAAACTGGCCAGGCAATGGTGGCGCACGCCTTTAATCCCAGCACTCAGGAGGCAGAGGCAGGCGGATCTCTGTGAGTTCGAGACCAGCCTGGTCTACAGAGTGAGTTCCAGGACAGCCAGGGATACACAGAGAAACCCTATCTCAAAAAAAAAAAAAAAAAAAAAAAGAAAAAAAAGAAAAACAAACAAAAAACCCAAACAAACAAAAAGATCAAACTGGTAAGAGAGAAGGCAGGAGCCTGAACCTTTAGTAACTCCTTCCCACGGCCCCCATCTCTCCTTATCTGTGCCAAGCTGGCACTTCAAGGCTGGGAGACTAGGTGGCCTCACAGACCTGGTGCCGGCAGCTTGCCAGCTCTCCGACGCTGTCAGTAGCAGCTGGAGGTTGGCCGGCTGGGGGTTAAGTCTGGAGTTATTGGTAAGACCAGTGCTTCTACAGTATGCCAGGCTACCCAGTGCCTACTGTATGCCCAGTGTCAGGTCTGCCCTCCACAGCCAGCACTCATTAGGCCCACTCTGCAGGGAGGAAACCGGGTACTTCTAAGTGGGCCTTCTCAGGCTGAACTTCTGGGGCTGTGCCCTGGTCTCTACCAGCCAGGAGGGCTTATGTACAAATTGCTCTTTCTGACCTTGTGTCCCTTCCTGTCCCTCTTACTCATCCTTCACAACTTCCTCGGGGGACTTTCCAGGGACAGGAACCTCAGCACAAACCAAGAGTATGGGCACTCTCCCTGTCTTAGCTTCATTTACAGAGGTAATGCTCAGTGTCCCTGGCTGAGGTCTGGTCCCAGCCTGCTCCCTCAGGAGAGCCTGGGCAGGCCCTATGGGTAGGGCTGTCCCAGAATCCAGCACAGTGCCACCCCACCCCAGTACTCAGCAGCCAGCTGGTACTCCAGAAGCACGCTGAACCAGCAGGAGGGCACATGCCCTCAGGAACCAGGAAAGGGCCCAATGGGCTTTCTCACAGCTGGAGAAAGAAAGCCAAGGCAAGAGCTGCCCAAGGCCGGCCAACTGTGAGTGGCCCAAGTGGAAAGATGGCTGGCTAGGATAGGGCCTCAAAGCCTCAAACTGAAGAGTTTGGGAGCCACGGCAACTGCAGCCGTTAAGGGTGGGAGCCCCTGAAGACCACAAGGAGAGCAAGGGGTGGGTGTTAAAGCGGGAACTCCTAAGGTCACACCCACCCAACCAGAAGAAGCTCCCTGGACTCTGGGCCACCCACCAACACGCCACTCCCATAAGCCCAGTGGGACCTCCCCTCCCAGGTCACACCCTTCCAAGGAGGCTAAACAGACACTCTCTCGGTTCCCACCCAGGGAGTGGCTTGGCTGTCTGCTTCCAGGAACAGACCTCCTCCTAGGAAGTGGACAGGTAGGGGTTAGGAGCTCTGGTCAGCTTCAGCCTCTCAGCAGAGCGTTCTTGGCGTTAGTTTTTCTGTCTGGAATATAGGGGTGTTCTTTAATACTCAACTCGCCCATCTCACAAGATAAGGGAAGAAACAAGAGCAGGCACACACACCTCTCCTCTCTCTCTCTCTCTCTCTCTCTCTCTCTCTCTCTCTCTCTCTCTCTCTCTCTCTCTCTCTCTCTCTCTCTCTCTCTCTCTCTCTCTCTGTCTCTCTCGTTAAACATTAACCAGCACCAAGAGTGTTTGAAAGGCAGCAGGCCACACGAGCACTGCTTCGGAGCTGGAATCCCAGCTGCTCACCTTACTCATTAGCTGACCCGGGGGGCAAATCACTTAAGAGTCTGAATAACAGCTTCGGGGCCCCAGCGAACGAGTGCGTTACCCAGCAGCCTGTCATCAGTTACCCGTGCGTGGCCTTCGCTATTTGCAGGAGGGGTGGGGGGTCCCTTTCTAGTGCCACCCCCAGGATGCACTTTGGAAGGCTCCGGGAGGCGCCCCGATTGGGGCTCTTTTTGTTTTAAAGCTTTTTTTTTGACCCTACCGAAGCATCAACGCCCGTCAGGTCTCTGATCTTTTTGCCCGGGACACCCCCAAACCTAAAGCTCATGCCGGGTGGAGGCTTCTCGTTCTCTCGCCCGGCCTCGCTTCTCCCGCCTGCGACCTCTGACCCCCGCCCGCCCGCTCGCCCGCGGGCACACCTTCTCCTCCTCCTCCTCCTCCTCCTCCTTCCCTCAGGACTTGGCGCGCCCCGTCTGAGGAGAGCCGCTGCGAGCCACTCCCGGGCGGCCCCCGCGAAGCCGCCGGGGCAAACTCCGCACGGATTTCAAACTCGGCCACGCCCCTCCGCTCGCCCGGCCTCGGCTCGCCACAGCCCACCCCCCACCCCCACCCCCCCCCGATCTCCGCGCGACCCCGGGCCTCCCGGAGTGAACTTTGACCCCTCCGGCCCCGCCCCCTCCCCCCCCCCCAGCCGCCGCTCTCCCTCAGCGCGTGCCCGGACCCCCCGCCCGCCCGCCCGCCCGCAACAGCCTCCTGCCCCGTAACCTACCGGCTTGGCGCGGCCTAGCTACCCGGGCCCGGAACTCTGCGCTCGCGCACCGCCTTCAGCTGTCTCGCGCCGCCGCCACCGCCGCCGCCGCCGCTACCGCCGCCGCCGCGCCGCCGCGGCTACCGCCGCCGCCATGTTGAAAGCCCAACGAACATCCGGGGCCTCCGCTGCTCCTCGCCGCCCACCAGTCCCCATGGCAACGGAGCTGGCCGGTGGCGGGGGGCGGGGCCGACCCGGGGGCGTGGCTAGGCGTGGGGGCAGGGGGTTCCCTGCAGCCGCTGATTGGCGCGGGTTGTCCAATCGGAGACCTCCGCGAGTGAACGCGGAGCCGAGATTGGAAAGTTTGGAAAAGGTGCGGGGCCGCTTAGTCCCCGCCCACTCTGGTTCTTAAAGGAGAAGCGGCGGCTTTCTTTCGGGTCGCACGGACGCCTACCGGCTCCGAGCGGGTCAGGACAGTGGACTAGAGTGACATAGTGGCCAGAAACAGTCCTTAGACGCTTTTTCTGCCTGTCCTAGCATGCGACTCGTTATGAATTAAGCTGGGTACCACGACCCTGTTGATCTAATTCCTATTTTAACAGCAGGCTAAAAGGATGCTACTTGGTTTATGACCGCAGGAAAGCAGATAACAAGTTTTGAAAGAAATGCAGGCAGAACCTGAAAATCTGACGCTACTTGATCTTAAATCATTTAAATAAGTTTGAGGTTTTTGTTTGGTTGGTTGGTTGATTTTTGTTTTTTTTTTAAATTAGTCACAGGTGTGTGAGGTGGCTCGCCGGGTAAAAGGTGCTTGCTGCCAAAACCAACGACTTGAGTTCGAGCTCTTGGACCCATACTGTGGAAGGAGAGAAATGAGTCCCACTAGTTCCCCTCTCACCTCTACAAGTGAGCCATACACATAAATTAATTAAATAAACAAATGTAATTTAAAATTTTTAAATTAGTCAATATTGAAAGCACTGGGAAAAAAAGAAACCCATAAATACACCCTTGGTCTCAGTATGGTCTTACTGAGAAATGTAGATGCTTTCTCATCTTGAGGTTTCTCAGGGTTTTTTTAATTTGGGCACTAGGCGTTGAACCTAGGCCTTTGTACGTGAGAGGCAAGCCGTACTAGGTAAATCCCCAGCCCTAGGGAATTCTAGGCAAATGCTTTACCACTGAGCCACTTGGGAATCTGAGATTACAGGCTTGCCCAGAACAGGCCTGGCTTTCTCTTGGTTCTATTACTGTCTTTTCCCTCTGTCTGGAAGGTTCTCTTCTTCAAGGCACCCTCCTGTCCCTGCTCAGTGCTTCTTCAGGTTTTCCTCACCTTCACCTTTGCCCACTACCTAAACCCTTTGTCCACTTCTGCTTATTTTCCTTGGCTGACTTTGGCTTTGTTTGATGGTTTTTGTTTGGTTTCATGAGACAGGGACTCACTCGGTAACCCAGGCTGACCTTGAACTCATCTTTGCTCACGGCTCTGTCTTGATTTTATCGGCATGTAAGTACTCAGTACATATTTGCTGAAGGGCTGCTTCAATAAGGGTGTAAGGAGCCTGGTACCCGGCAGGCAAAGTCCTGGCTGGAGAAAGATTAAAAGAAAGGGAGTATAGGCCCACTACCCAGAGATAAGAGTAAGAATGTGTGGTGTGTAGCAACGTGTGATTAGCAAGATTTAGCAAGCTATTTAAGGGGCCAGCTCAGAACTGGGAACTTTAGAGTGTACCACGACTCTATGTCCTGGAGCTCTCCTCCGATAACCTGAAACAACCAGTCCATTAAGCTGAGAGCTAATACCACAACTTCAGGCCCTCAGAAGACTCTACCACCTGAATTCAGAGGAACACAAGTCCGGAGCCTGAACCTGCTGCCACTGCTATGAGCCTAGTGTCTATGGTTCTTAGGATTGTTTGCTTATGTTTGTGTGTTACTTTGACATAAGTGTGAAGTAAAACTTATATACTCAAAACCAACTTGCTGAGACAGTGGGATAATTCCACCCTCTAAAGATTTGGTTAAATGCTTACTGCCTGTCCTCTGTACCAGTGCACACTGCCAGACACACAGCAGGAGTTTTGTTTATACCTGTGGAAAGCATGAATGAAGGGCTGCTGATGAGGTATTCTCTGTTGGCCTGCTTTTCTCTCCCTTTCTCCTCTCCAGCTTATTTTGGGTTGAACCCAGGGTCTCCGATGGACTAAAAGAGTGTTCTGCCAACAGGAATACAGGCTCATGTCACTATGCCTGGAAGAATGAACAGAATATTATATCTTTTTAGAAACCGTTTATTTTAGCAGGGCATGGTGGTGCATGTCTTTAATCCCAGCACTTGGGAAGCAAAGGCAGGCAGATCTCTATAAGGTTGAGGCCAACCTGGTCTACAGTGTGAGTTCCAGGACAACCAGAGTTACACAGAGAAACCCTGCCTCAAAAAAAAAAAATATTTTTTCTACTCCCCACTACTCTCTCTCCCTCCCTCCCTCCCTCCCTCCCCTCCCTCACCCTCCCCCTCCCTCCCTCCCTCCCTCCCTGTGTGTGTGTGTGTGTGTGTGTGTGTGTCGAGCATCTCAGAGTCCAGAAAAGTGATCTTATTCACTGAGCCATTTATTTCTCCAGCCACAGAAGATACCTTTTAAAACCAAGACTATCTAAACCAGCAGTGACTCTCCATGTCACTAAACATTCTTCAAGAAGATTAATTTTAGGGTTGCCTAAGTAGCCATCCTATCAACTCAGGGATTTGCCTGCTCCTGCCTCCCCAATACTGGGATTAAAGGCATATGCCACCAGTCCCGATATTCCAAACATTTTTATGCAACGGGAGTTTTATGCTAAAGTGGAATTGTTGGTCTCTGGTTGAGTCTGGAGACCAAAGTTGGGAGAATTCTACTTCCTCAATCACTCACTGACTGCCCTCTGTTGCCCCCCCATGGTCGGGCATGCACATTGCAAGATCGTACAACGGGGATTCACACTCCAGCAGCCCACATTCAAAGAATCCTCTCCAGTGTTTAAATTGTTGTTTTTTCCTCCTTTTTACATGATTTGTTCGTTTGACCTGTGTATTAGTGTGGACCAGAACGAGGAGAACGAAGAGAATGTCCCCTCCTTCCTGGGATCAAATTCAGGTCATCAGGCTTGGTGGCAAGCTGTCTTCCCTGCTGGGCTATCTGAGGTCTGACATCAAAGCCCATGGTCTTAAAGACTGCTCACACTGGCTCGATAAATAGACCTACCCACTGGGCACTCGCTGTGAGCCAATCACATTGGATATTGATAACGCCAACATTGACAGAGTAGGCTATGTAGTGTAGGTCTGCACTAATCATGTAACATACACTCCTCCTTAAATTTTGCCGGAGGGCTCTCCCAAGAAGATGTAAAATTAACACCTGCCTCCACACGGGGATGGTACGCATCAACAGCCAATGGAATAACGCGCACAAGTTTACTAGGGGTTATTTATGGGACGGTGGAAAGCTACAAATGACTGCATACCCCCTCAAGTTACCCCCCCCACCTCATCCCATTTCCTACCCCCATTTTATGGTGCCTAGGGTTACCCCCCAAATGTATAAACCAGGGCTTAGATCGCCACCTAGTGTTAAAACAGCGAACTACAGCCCCGGGTGTTTTGTGGTTATTTCCTGGTCCTTAGGGAAGGATGCTGTACTGTAGGTGTCCGCAAATGCTGTTTGAGCCCGGGAGGGTGGCTTGTCTTGCTGCGTCTGGCATGGAGACCTACTGAAAGGTGGCTTGCAAGACAGTTAGTCTAACTAAGATATGGAGAGCTGATGTCACTGAAGTCATCACAAAAAAACTGTATACACTTATTTGTTATCCCCATTCAAAAATATGCAAATAAAGGCACAAAAATCAAAATCACACAGGCAGTCTGACTTCAGAGTCTGGACTTCTGACCACTTCCCCCCCCCAGAGAAAAATAACATGAATAAAATTTAAAAGCACAAAATGATGAAGACTACAAAGTATTTTTATGGGTCATAAAATATTCCTCAATGGCCATAAAAAGAACATGTAGGACTGAAGATACAGCTTTATCTGGAGAGCCCCTGCCTAGAATCCCCCAGTGAAGGGCTGGGGTGTGGCTCAGTGGCAGAGCCCCTGCCTAGAATCCCCCCAGTGAGGAGCTGGGGTGTGGCTCAGTGGTAGAATGCTTACATAGAATCCCCCAGTGAGGGGCTGGGGGTGTGGCTCAGTGGTAGAGCCCCTGCCTAGAATCCCCCAGTGAGGGGCTGGGGGTGTGGCTCAGTGGTAGAGCCCCTGCCTAGAATCCCCCAGTGAGGGGCTGGGGGTGTGGCTCAGTGGTAGAGCCCCTGCCTAGAATCCCCCAGTGAGGGGCTGGGGTGTGGCTCAGTGGTAGAGCCCCTGCCTAGAATCCCCCAGTGAGGGGCTGGGGTGTGGCTCAGTGGTAGAGCCCCTGCCTAGAATCCCCCAGTGAGGGGCTGGGGTGTGGCTCAGTGGTAGAGCCCCTGCCTAGAATCCCCCAGTGAGGGGCTGGGGTGTGGCTCAGTGGTAGAATGCTTGCATAGAATCCCCCAGTGAGGGACGGGCTGGCACTCTGGCTGACCTGTGGAGCACAGCATGGATGGATTGCAAATGGACTGGGCTGACTGAAAGAAGCCACTTACAAAAGTCTAGCACTGCCCAGCTCCATTCGCAGTATTGTAGGAAAGGCAGATCTAACCTATAGTGATGAAAGTAGATTGGTCGATGCCAGAGGCTGATGGGATTTGGGGGTGTTTGCTGCAGGGAACTCTGGAAAATAGAAATGTTCTCTCTCAAGCCGGGGTGTGGAGCTACTTCCCTCTAATCCCGGTACCAAGTGGATCAGATGTTCAAGTCCAAGTGGATTTGGGGGCCAGCCTGGGCTACATGAGAAACAAAAACACGAATCTCACTATAGCCTCAACCTAGAACACAGTGATCCTCCTGCCTCCATCTCATGAGCGTGCTGGCATTGCCACCGTGGGCCGCCACACTAAGCTTCGTTTTTCTATTTATATTCACCAGCCGATAGATTGATCATCCTTCCACCCAGTGTATCCATCTATGCCAGCTGGTCACGTTGGCCACTTAGTTGCCACGTTGGTTATCAGATCAACTGTTGGAGTGTGAAGTGCAGGTGATAAAGTACCAGAGCCATGTCCCTCATCCCATTACGTCACAGCCTCACAGGAAAGGAGGAAGTCCAAGAGACGAGGGACGCTGTGAAGTCTATACTGCTACACTGACGTAGGACGGATGGTGTTCATCAGCCCAGCTCATTGATTTTGAGGGCGGGAGATGGGGCTATTTCTAGCTAAGAGTGGCCTGCTTGGGGCTGGAGAGATAGATGGCCAGAGGACCCCGATTTGGTTCCCATCACCTATGTCTAGCAGCTGACTGCTCTTCCAGAGGTCCTGAGTTCAATTCCCAGCAACCACACGGTGGCTCACAACCATCCGTTATGAGATCTGGTGCCCTCTTCTGGTGTGCAGATATACATGGAAACAGAATGTTGCATACATAATAAATTAAAAATAAATAAATACAAAAGGAGTGCGGGTTAGGGGGAGGACGAGGGACAGGTGTTGGAGAGGTGGTTAGCAGCACTCACACACACAGCCACATTCATAGCCATATCTTTTTTTTTTTTACAGGTCCTTTTAAATATTACCATAGAGATATAGCTAGACACAGTTGGCTGCTGCTTTAAAAGAGTACAGTCAGGGCTGGAGAGATGTCTCAGAGGTTAAGAGCACTGACTGTTCTTCCAGGGGTCCTGAATTCAATTCCCAGCAACCACGTGGTGGCTCACAACCACCTTAAATGAGATCTGGCGCCCTCTTCTGGCATGCAGGCAGAAGACTATACAAAATAAATAAAATCTTTAAAAGTGTACGGTCTAGCCAGGTGGATTAAAGTGCACTCCACTTTAATCCCAGCTCTCAGGAGGCAGAGGCAGGTGGATGTCTGTGAGTTCGAGGCCAGCCTTGTTTCCAAGATAAAACAGAGAAACCCTGTCTTGGAAAAAAAAAAAAGACACTAAAGGAAGGAAAATGATCAGGAACTAGAAAGACCTCCTGTGCTTGTGTATTGGGACAACCAATATTGGGGAAATTGTTGTAATTTTAAAAAGTGGCACACAAGAAAAAGATGCCATGTGACAGAGCTTGGGTGGAGGAAAGTGAATGGGAAAAGGGGGGAGGGGAGAGGGCAGACCGGCCTCTGGGGACAGGGGTGGCAGAAGAGAAGAGAGAGGGAGAGAGGAGAGAGAGAGAGAGAGAGAGAGAGAGAGAGAGAGAGAGAGAGAGAGAGAGCAGAGAGAGAGATGGGAGGTGGTCAGGGCCCTTTTAAAAGGGGACACAGTGACTGTGCACAGGTGGTGCTCTTAGTGGCTGCAGCTGAGGGCGTATCCAGTCAGAACCCCAAGGACAATCCAGTGCAGATACCTGAATACTAACAACAACAACAAAAAAAAACGATCATATAAAAAGTAGTCTACAGAGTCAATGCAATCCCCATTAAAATTCCCATGACATTCTTCACAGAGATAAAGAAAAGAAATAATATTCAAGAATTGAAAGAGATGGCTCAGTGGTTAAGAGAGCTGGCTGCTCTTCCAGAGGACGTGGGTTCAATTCCCTGCACCCACTTGGCGGCTCACAAAAGGCTGTAACTCCAGTTCTAGGAGATCTGCATGTATGCAGTGCTCGAGCACACACACACACACATACACACACACACACACACACACACACACACACACACACACACGCACAGAGGCACAACACTCATATACACAAAAAATAAATCTTTTGAAAGAAGCTCCCAAACCACCAAACAATGAAACCAAAAACCAAATGTACTATCATATGAGATTTTAATCATAAAAGAAAGCTGGGCTCCAGGCTCCTGTGGGAACTCTTTTATCTTTCCAGTTTGTCTGTAAAACCATTCCCCAAGATAAAGCGTATTTTTAAACATGAAAAGACAGCACAATAGAGATAGTGACGTGAGCCATGTTCATTTCAGCAGGCAGGAAAAGCAGGTCACACGCTCTCCTGGGACTGGCCAGAACATTTCTGTGCTCAGCAATCCCTTCCAAAGCTGCTGAGTCTCCCATGCCCGGCACATGGACCAGATGTCGCAGGGGCCACGTGTGCGAGCGCGCATGGGTCTCCCTCTCAGCAGGCTGTCTGTGAGTCACCTGGAGCAGAGGCCTCACTGTTCTGTGTGAGGTTCTGGAGGGATGTGCTGGGCTGATGAGGACACTTCCCTTCCGGTTTCCTTCCTCACCAACTCTATAGTTGACCCTGGGTGGTAGCTAACTATGGATCAGTGACCCGGGGCTGGGAGGCAACAGAATCCAAGAAATCCCTGAGGTTCCCAGAGTTCAAGTTTTGAAGATGATAAAGAATAGATTTTTAAAAATGCATTTACATGGTAAGTGTTAATTAAGATCTCTGTGTCCTGGGATGAGTGTGATAACGGTGGTGCATGGCCCGTCACACCAGTACACGATTGGGGTCAGCCTGGACTACATAGTGAGACCCTGTATCAGCAAATTAAATTTAAAATCAAGAAGTGGGTCGTTGGTGGCACATGCCTTTAATCCCAGCACTTAGGAGACAGAGGCAGGCGGATCTCTGTGAGTTGAGGCCAGCCTGGTCTACAGAGCGAGTTCCAGGACAGCCAAGGTTACACAGAGAAACCCTGTCTTGAAAAAAAAAAAAAACCCAAAAGTTAAAAAGGCAGCTGGGGGGCTGGAGAGATGGCTCAACAGTTAAGAGCACTAGCTCTCTTGAAGAGGACCCAGGTTCGGTTCCCAGTGTCCACATGGTGGTTCTCAGGGGAATCTGATGCCCTCTTCTGGCCTCCGTGGGCACCAGGAATGCTCATAGTGCATAGACATACATATAAGAAAAACACTCGTACACATAAAATAAAAATAAATAAAAACTTAACCAAAAAAAAAATAATAAAGGCAGCTAGGAATAATGGTGCATGCCTGTAACTCCAGCTCAGAGAGACTGAGGCAAGAAGGCCACTAGATCAAGGCCACCTGTGGAGACTGAAGGAAGAAAAGACAGGAGGGGTGGAGAAGGGAAGAGAGGGGCAGGAAAGGAGGAAAAAAATACAAGCTGGTGATGAGCTTTTCATGCCACGCAAGGCTGCTCCCTACAGGCTCCCCTCTCTCCACATAGATGAAGAACAGAGGTTCACAGAGGCCTGTGGCTTGCCGTTGTCACACAGGAAGTGGCAAAGCTGGCCTTGGCCCCCTAGTGCTGCCTAGCTGCAGGCCTTTGCTCTCTGTAGACTCTCCCTGTCAGACCTTCAGCTCTCTGTAGGCTTTCCCTATCAGACCTTCAGTTCAGGCCACAGTGGCACGTCTATAGCCTCGAGCTGGCCTTTACGACATGCCAATGCCGGTCAACATTCTCTCCTTATGTATCACTTGGGTTTGGTGACCTGGTTTCTCTGCCTGATTCATCGCTGTCCCCGACACGGCCGGGTCAGAGCTTAGCATGTGATATCCCTCCTAAGGCCTCTGTCGAGCTGGGCTACACTGTGCCTTGCCCTCCTTAGCGTGGGCGGTCCAATAAGAAACTGAGAGACACCCATCCCAGGATAACAATGAATGGGTAGACCTGGGAAGAGGGGACACCAAGGGCCCCACTCCAACCTAGCAGGTTTTGATGGAGGTGATAGACTCAAATGTGGGCAAAATGCCACTAGTCACCATCGCAGTCCTGTGCCCAAGAAGGAGAGAGACAATGACTGATAATTGAGGCCTACAGTGAAGGCACTGGGGACTGAAGTAATTATGGAGCCCCAGAGACCTGGCCTATGAGGAGAGGACAATAGGAAGGAAACCTCAGGTAGACAAGATGTCAGCCCTGAGCCAGGCATCATAGTGCGCACCTAGAATTCTAGCATTTGGGAGGTGGAGGCAGGAGGATCAGAAGGTCAAGTACATCCTCAGATGCATAGGGAGTTGAGGGCTAGCCTGGACTACATGAGGACCTGTCTAAAAGCACGCTGGGGGCGGGGCACAGGGGGGCTTCCAACCTGAACGCACTTAAGAGCGTGACCTCAGGAAGCTCAGACCCTGAGAGCCTCGGCCTTGCAAAGGGAAAGGTGAAATGTCTCATGCGTTCCATGAGCCTTAGAGTGAGTGACAGGCAGCCGAGGCTAAGACCTCAAGAGGCTGAAAAATGAACTGCTCAGCACAATGGAAGAATAGCTATGAGGTGACCCACGGGGCAGGAATCTGCCGGGGCCAGCCCGGGCCATCCCACGCCTCCATCCAAAGCCCTCGCTGTGCCCCACAAGGCTCCATGTCATCTGTCACGGCTCTGTCTTCTTCCCTTCTCTCCCTCATTGTTGGGTGACAGCCACAGCAGCCTCCTGCCCCGGGGCCTTTGCATAGGCTGCACCTCTGCCTTACCTGTGTCCCCAGCATCAATTCTAGTCCAAATGTCACCCGTCTCCCTGCAAACTGACACTGCTCTCCCCCACCCCCCCCCGCAGCCCGCCCCCAGCACTTATCCCCTGTAAACTGTTTGTTATTCAAGTCCTTGCTTCCGTGTCCGTGCTGTGACGGGAGACATCTGTCTTGTTCTATTCCGGGCTTACGATAGATGCTCAATAAACCATGGCGGCGTACGTAAAAGGAAAAAGAAGAAAAAGAGAGGGACATCGAGGGGGGAATGTAGCACATCTGTGAGCCACTAAGTCTTGTCAGCTGTGCTTTGGGGGAGGCAACAATGTTACCCTATCCTCTCTGCCTGGAGAAGATGCACTGGCTGGGAAACTGAGGCCCAAGGGGACGTTAGGCAGTCCGTTCAAGTCAGGGTGGGAAGACAGTTCTGGAATAACCCTGGTGGGCAACTCCTTCACGAGGGCTGAGCCCACCTTGCTGATCCCAGCACGGGACACCCTTCAGGCGAGGGCAAGTGGAAGTTTGAGTCCAGGGAGCCATGACTGTAAGCCTCTTGATCCTGAGGCCCGTGGGTCCCCTGCCCTGTCGGAATGATGCAGGAGGGTGGGGCTATGTGGCAAGGCAGCCCTGCTGGTACCCACACACCTGCCCTCCCTCGCCAAGCGTCTGGGCTTCCACCTCTCCAGGAGGTAAGAGCTGTGTGGCCTCTCTCAGGGCTGCACCCTCAGGCTTCTGGATGGCAGGGGAGTGGGGGTCCCGCCCTGACTCCCCAACCAGGCCAGGGCACTGCCTGGTCACAGCAGCAAAGTGTCTTCACGAGGGAAGCCTGGGTCTTAGTGGTACGTCATCCGACCAAGCAAAGGTCTAACAATCCAGAAGTCGTCTACAATCTTCCCATCCTGTGAATTTCAGAAACAGGAAGCCATGAGGAAGGGAAGCCTGGCCTGTGGGGCCAGCTGGCCTAGGTTCAAATCCCACTGCCCTCTCCAAGGCTAGATGACCTTGAACGAGTTCCTACATCTCTCTGAGCCCCAGTTTCCCTCATTTGAGAAGTCCAGATGAAGCCAGAGTATGGTGTGGTACACACTGGTTATGCCAGCTCTTAGGAGGCAGAGCAGGAGGACCTGTGCCAGGTCAGCCTGGGCTGTGTAGGAACACACTGTTTTAACCTTCCACCTGAGGCAGTAGTAATGTATTATCTCTAGGGACTGGTTTTTTTTGTTTGTTTTGTTGGTTGGTTGGTTTTAGTTGTTTTGAGATACGGTTTCTTGTAACATGGCTGGCCTTGAATTTGGTATATAACCAAGAATGACTCTGGACATGCCATGCGCACTCTTAGGCTCTGGACTTCCAGGCATGAGCCACCATTTGTGTGGTGCCGAGGATCAAACGTGGGCCGTCATGTTTGCTAAGCGATGGCTCTGTGAACTGAGCCACAGACCTAGCTCATCTGGATTACGCCACCAAGAACCTGCCTATATGCCAGTGTGTCTAGTGCCACACGGTTCCTTTTGCTCAGCAGCCATGCTATTGGGAATAGAGACAACTCTGGGGTGGCTACTGGGTCACTATGACAACAGAGACAAGGGTAGCAGAGCCTGCACACAGTACCTGCACCAGTTGTTGTGTGTGCTGAAAATGGCCTCTGGGTCAGATTATAGCTCTGCTGTCTGGAACCTATGTGACTCGGGGAAGATTGCTTTCCCTTATCTAACTTCCCACTGCAAGGTTGTGTTCTCAGCATTTCACGGGTGTTATTATATGGCCACAGCACACTGTGAACCAGAATCTGTGGTCAACCCATTTCACCGACGTGAAAACTGAAGACCACAGAGGTCAGAGAAGTTGTTCAGGTTGGTAGGAAGCAAGGGGCAGGATTTGAACCCAGGCTTCCGATTTCAGACTACATTATTTTCCTCTTTAGGGCTCATGATCACCCTATGTAGCCCAACTGGCCTTGAAATCTATGTCCTACTGCCTAAACTTCCCAACTCTTTATATTTTTACTTTATTTTGTTTGTTTTCTCGTTCTTTTCAGACTGCGGATTGAACCTAGGGCCTCACACATGTTAAGCAGGGGCTCTACCACTGAGCCACACCCCCAGGCCCTCACTGGGGGATTCTAGGCAGGGGCTCTACCACTGAGTCACACCCCCAGCCCCTCACTGGGGGATTCTAGGCAGGGGCTCTACCACTGAGCCACGCCCCCAGCCCCTCACTGGGGGATTCTAGGCAGGGGCTCTACCACTGAGCCACGCCCCCAGCCCCTCACTGGGGGATTCTAGGCAGGGGCTCTACCACTGAGCCACACCCCCAGCCCCTCACTGGGGGATTCTAGGCAGGGGCTCTACCACTGAGCCACACCCCCAGCCCCTCACTGGGGGATTCTAGGCAGGGGCTCTACCACTGAGCCATGACCCTAATTTCTTCTGCCTCAGTCTCTCAAGTGATGGGATTATAGGCATGCCTTACCACACCCAGTATATTGATTTACTTTTTTGTTGTTGTTTGTTTTCAAGACAGTGTTACACCGTGTAGCCCTGGCTGTCCCAGAACTTGCTTTGTAGACCATGCTGGGCTTGAACTCAGAGATGGTCCTGCCTCTGCCTCTCAAGTCCTGTGTTAAAGATTTGTGCTACCATGACCAGCTTGATTTACCTTCGAACCCAAGGTTTTAACCACTCAGCTCCTGCACACCCTGGGCCAGACTGCAGTTTATAACCCATGCCCGACAGACCTGGTCGTCAGACACCTGCTGGAGGTGAATGTGGGTGCCGTTGAGGATGTGCATCCGAGTGTAGCCATACTCTTTCACGCGCATGGCGCTCCAGGGTCTGGGCTTTACAACAAAGGGAGTCAGCAACTCTTCACAGCCCTGTGGAGGACAGACAGTCAGACAGCACAGGACACAGGCGCAGCAGGGAACACGTCAGGCCCCGATTCTGTGGCCTCCAAGAGCGTGTCAGTTACCACTTGGCCACAAATGTTCAGTCCCAGCACTTGGGAGGTTGAGAAGGAGGATCACAAAGTTCAAGGCTAGCCTGGTCTACACAATCAGGTCCAGAGCAGCCTGGATTATGGAGATCCTGTGTCAAAAATAAACGGGGACAGGACAGTGCATGTAGGCCTTTAGTCCCAGCACTGAGGAGGCAGAGGCACATGACATGGATCTCTGAGTTCGAAGCCAGGCTGGTCTCTAGAGAGAGTTCCAGGACAGCCAGGGCTACACAGAGAAACTCTGTCTTGAAAAACAAAACAAACAAACAATAAACTAAAACTAAGCTGGGAGCTGGGAAGATGACTTGGCAGATAAAGACATTGCTACCAAAACTTAGCAACCTGAGTTTGGTTCCCAGAACACACATGGTAGGAGAGAACCGAGCTCTGCACCCCTACACAAAAATAAACAGCAGCAAATGAAAATAAATTAACTGGGCTGAGGTTGTAGCTCAGGGTTGAAAGAATGCTTGCCTTGCATGCAGGAAGCTCTAAATTTGATCCCCAGCACAACACAAAACCCGGCATGGTGGCGTGGTGGCATGGGCCTGTAAACCCAGCACCTCAGAGGTACAGGCAGGAGGGTATTTATTCATCAAGTGTGGTGTGTGTGTGTGTGTGTGTGAGAGAGAGAGAGAGAGAGAGAGAGAGAGAGAGAGAGAGAGAGAGAGAGAGAGATTCTCTTTCCACGTGGGCCCTGGGAATTGAACTCAAGTCATCAGGGTTGGCAAAGAGTACCATTACTCACTCTGGTCCTGTTTTGTCTTTTGAAATAAGATCTACTGTAGCCCAAGCTGGTCTGGAATTCACTGTATGGCCTTGAACTCAGGGCAGTCCTCTGGCTCCCAGCCTCCAGAATGCTGGAGTTACAAGCACACATCTCCACACAGGCCTTTCAAGACCGTGCTTGGCCTATCTGTGACCTACCCTGTATGTTCCCTACATTAGCCTGTGTCCCTGTCTGTGGGATAAACATACCACTTGCAGCACCCAGCCTCCCAGTTCTGAATGCAGTCGCCATCAGCACATCTAAACCAGTCTAAACTAGTCCCTTCCCCGCCTGCTCACCGCAGATCCTGTGATGATGTGAACTGGGCCTCGGGGATTCGTATAGGGCTTTTCCAGGCTTCCATTAAAGACCTAGAGGAAAGGACAAAGTGGACGATGGGTCACAGCTGGTCAGGCCCTCATCAGCCGTTTGGTCCTGAGTCCTCCTTGGGCCTCACCTGGTAGTTGTAAATCGGCCATAGCCGTTCGTAGGAGTGTTCGTGAGCCCAGAACTCCAGATCCACACCTAAGGCAGAATGATTGATGATCAGGCTTTTGGGTGGAGAGAGCCAGGGCCGGGGACTCCCCAGGGTCACTCACCGTATTTATGGAAAAGGTCCTCTAGCCCAAACAGCTTGCCTTTGAGGCCTTTGCGGACCTGTTGGGATGAACAGGGAGGTGAGGAGACCCATTCTCCCAAGGCGTCTCACTGCCACCCAGGGAAGGGACCTCACCCGGCTTTCATGCCTCGTGCAGTCATCCAGATCTGCGTTGGAACAGTACATGGGCCGGTGACCCATCGTGATGATCCAGGGTCGGGCTGCTCGGTTCTTATTGGCTTTCTAGAGAAAAGAGCTCAGAGTGAGGGACAGCAACAGGGCCTGAGAGGCCAGAAGGGGGCTTGCACCCGGGCCTACCTGGAGGTCATTCTCCAGCCAACGGAACTGTCTCTCGACCAGATGGCGGCCATAGTGGAGAAAGAAATACACCTCAGTGGAGAACGAGATGATATGGGCAGGACCCAGGTCCCAGCTACCGGGGTCAAAAGACAAGGGTCAGAGATATGAAGTCTGCATCATCCATCCTTCAGGAAAGTCAGTCTGACTGCTCCACCCCCACCCCCGCCCCGGCACCCTCCACCTTACCTGTACCACAAGCCTTCATTGTCCCCCGGCATGCTAAAGCGAGCCTTGTAGTTAGAGAAATTGCTGGGGAAAAAAGAATTATAAATAACAAGGGGTAAGGACCTGGGTTCAGCAGCCTCTGTCTCTCAGCTCAGACCAGAATGCGGCTCCGAGCCCACCCTTTCTTTATCCCTTCTTTTTCTAGCACCTGCAGCATGAGGGACTTGAGTGAGACTAACAAGGACTCAACCGTGTTCACTAATCTGGCTTTTGCCCGCCTCTGCAGCCCTCCATGCTCACTAGCGTTGCTCGTGGTTCCCAGGGCATGTCATGTATGGCAGGCTGGCGGCGACGGGTTCAATGAGCCGCATGAATCTGTCCCCAACACGAGCATTGTCCTGGTCCATGTTGTAGGCAAAGTCTCCTGGAGGGCAGTAGGGAATGGGAGAGAGTGAGGCTCAGGGGCTGCTTTCTAGGATCAAGACCTAGTGGGTCCTGATCCCTACCTCATGCCTTCTCATATATGAGCTGATAGAGCCGCCCATCTCTGGGGCTTGTTTGTGCCCGTAACGCAGCTGGGGTTGGTTTGACGCTGATTTTACCAACAAAATATTGTTTTTATTATTGCTAGAGATTGATCCCAGGGTCTTCTGGACACTAGGTAAGAGCTCCACATTCCGAGCTCCACACGGGGGGATTCTAGGCAGGGGCTCTACCACTGAGACACACCCCCAGCCCCTCACTGGGGGGATTCTAGGCAGGGGCTCTACCACTGAGACACGCCCCCAGCCCCTCACTGGGGGATTCTAGGCAGGGGCTCTACCACTGAGCCACACCCCCAGCCCCTCACTGGGGGATTCTAGGCAGGGGCTCTACCACTGAGCCACACCCAAAACCCTTGGTTTTATTAAACAAGGCCTCACAAAGCTGTTCAGGCTGGCTTTGAATTCTGGGCAACCCTCCTGCCTCAGCCTCTAAACTGCTGAGATTATAGACATGTGCTCCCATGCCCACTCGTCTTAATTTATTGTAACATTTCTGTGTCTCTTGAGTGAGCCTACTTCTCACAATAATGATTTAAAAATAGGAAATCAGTGCGGAGCCGGAACTCCGCAGGGACCAGAGCTAGGGTCTTAACCTCAGTGTTTCTGGGGTCAGCTTCAGCTCCCACCCCAGCCCCACCCAGCCCATGCCAGCACTGGACTAAAAAACACCCAGTCCACCAGCCTCCGTGCGCACCCACCCACATGGAGCACTGCATCAAACATGCCCTGCTGGGTGTCCCTCCGCAGCCTGGGCAGGGCCTTCGCGTTGTCGGCTCCCATGTCCCCAAACACAGCCAGGCGGGGGCTCCAGTGGACCCCAGTCTTCAGGGCTGTGAAGCGAAACCGCCGGCTCCAGCCCTGAGAGCTGCCACAACGGTAAACTGAGGGAAGAGAAACACAGACCTCTGTCAGCTGGGGAGGCAGGGACCAGGACCTCTCCCCAGGGCTCCACCCTCCTGCCGCTGGAGAGGGAGGAAAACATAGGGACCTCATCGTTACTCCTAATGATGTACTAGTTACTAACTAGTTACTCCTAGTTATTCCTAATGATGGAGACAATTGTTGCTATTATTATTAATGACGGAGACTGGCCTGGACTACCCACACTAGTCTCCAACTGTCTGTGTAGCCCCGGATGACCTGGAATTTCGAATCTTCCTGCCTCCTCCCAAGTTCTGGGATCACAGACCCGTGTGGTGTCACCTGGTCTCATATCCCAGGGTCACACGTGTGTGGCGGATGAGCCGCCAGCCCGGCCTCAGCCGCAGTTCTCCATAGCTTCTGAAACATACCTCCCTCTGCCCACCGCTAACCCTCTCACCGTACTGGGCCCCGGGCCTCAGCTTCCTCAGTGTCACTCGGTGCATGTATAGCTTGCGCCGCAGAACTCCACCATCCACGAAGGTGGTGGCAGCGCCGTGGGCACGGAATGGGAGCGGCCCAGACAGTTGCATGCCAAACTGCACCTCGGACCGAGCTGGAGCCCACGTGGTCCAGGTCACGGTCATGGAGCCCGGCTCACCTGCGGAGAGAGGGATCAGAGCAGGGACTGGGAAAGGCTCTCAAGCAGGAGGTGGGAGCCGCGCCCTCTGCTACTTCCAAGCTGGGAGTGGCTTCGCCTCCCGGAGCCTCAGTTTCCCCATACCTGAAACGGGATAGGGCTATCTATCCTCCAAGGTTGGAAGGAAGCATGGATGCCTACAAATACAATTGGCCAGTTGCATCCTGGGTTTACAGGTCTTGGAATTTAGCCAACTGTGGGTTGAAAAATATCTGGAGAGAAAACGGTTGTCAAAAAGGCTTCCAAAAGTTGTCCTCTGAGCCAGGTGGTTTTTAATCCTAAGACAGGAAGGCAGATTTCTGTGGTTTGATGCCAGCCTGGTCTACAGAGTCAACTAGAGGCCACCCAGGGCTACATGGTGAGACATTGTCTAAAAAAGAAAAAAAAGAAAAAAACCCTTTGACCTCCACATGTGTGCTGTGTCATAGGTATGCCTCCCTCCCACACGAACAAAATAATAAATGAATTTATAAGAAAATTTGGGGAGTGTGGAGTGATGAGTCAGTGGTTAAAAGCACCGCCTGTTCTTCCAGAGGACCTGGGTTCGGTTCCCAGCACTGACAAGGCAGCTCACAAGCATCTGTAACCTCCAGTTCCCGGGGATCTGATGCCCTCTTCTGGTCTCTGAGGTCACCTGACATGTCTATGGCTCACAGACGCTTGCAGCCAAAGCACCCGTCACATAAAATAAAATCGTAAAAATAAACGTTCGAGATAGGGGCTAGGGGTGGGGCTCGGTGTGTAGAGTGCCTGCCCAGAGTGCACAGCTCTGGGTCCCATGCCAGAATCACACAACCAGCATCCGGAGACTGAGGCAGGAGAACAGGAACTTCTTCTCCAGCCTGGACTACAAAACAAATTCTGGGCTAACCTAGGCTTTGTAGCAAGGCTCTGTTTTTGTTGTTGTTGTTGTTGTTGTTTGTTTTTTTAGATTTTATTTATTATGTATACAGTGTTCTGTCTGCATGCATCTCTGCAGGCCAGAAGAGGGCACCAGATCTCATTACAGATGGTTGTGAGCCACCATGTGGTTGCTGGGAATTGAACTCAGGACCTCTGGAAGGACAAGCAGTGCTCTTAACCACTGAACCACCTCTCCAGCCCGCAAGGCTCTGTTTTTTGCTGTTTTTTATTTTTTTAAATCAAACATGAAGGAGGGAGGAGCATGGAAGCCCAGCCCTTCCCTAAGGATCTATATTCTGCTGTTGTGCAGCGGGTGCTCCAGGAAATCACCGTTCAATCACCCATGCAACCCCAAGGAAACACAGGGTCAGACACGCGCGCGCACGCACACGCGCACACACGCACACAACGTGCACACACACATGCACTTGCAGGCACCCGCACACACACACACACAAGACATAAAAGTAGGAGAAGGACTAATTGGAAGAGGAAAGGAACCAGTGGAGGTGGGGGATGGAGCAAGAGAGGGTCAGGGGTAGGTGAATGTGACCTAAATACACTGTATACAAAATGTATACATTATATTCATGTACAAGAATGGGCTAGGTGACGATGGTGCACGCCTGTAGTCTCAGCACTGGGGAGGCAGAGGCAGGTGGATCTCTTAGTTCAAGGGCAGCCTGGTCTACAGAGACAATTCCCGGGCAGCCAGGGCTACCCAGAGAAACCCTATCTCAAAAACCTCAAATAAATAAATAAATAGAAAAGAGAAAATGCCATTATGAAGCTTCTGATGTGTGATTATTATATAAACCAATTAAAATGAAGACAAAACAAACAAAGGAACATCGCAATACAATAGCCACTTTCCAGTACACTGGTGTTAAGCGCTGAGTCACAGAGCGATGACTTACAGTGTGCTGGAGGTTCTGTGCCAACACTATGGCCTTGTGCCTTTGTTTGTAGGTGACCTCAGGTTTGGCATCCTGAGAATGCCCTAGCAACCATCTGCAGTGAATAGGACAGACAACCTTAGGCAAAGAACTCAGCAACAATGAGGTTTACAGGCTGAGTCAATGTCCTCACTGTATGCCAGGCTGCAGCCAGCATTGCACACTCATGATGTCATCTGAGAGCTCCAGGCAGGTATCTGGAGGCCAGCTAAGTCATAAAGTGGGGCGTGAGGGGATGACAAAGGCCACCTGTAGGGCGGGAGGAAGCCGTGATGTTCGCCCTGTCTACAGGATCTCATTGTATCCCAGGTTAGCTTAGAACTTGATATGTAGCCCAGAATGGCCTTGAATTTGCAGTAATCTTCCTGCCTCAGCTGGGATAATAGGAGTGAGTCACCATGCCTGGCTCTAGAGCAAATCTGTATACAGTGGCTTTTTATATCATAGGTCAGGTTATTGAATGATGGCCTCTAGTAGTTCTCTCCCCCCCTCTCTCTTTCTCTTTCTCTGCACACACACACGCACACACACACACACTCCTACACACCTAAAATTAATAGAACCTGAGGCTGGAGAGATGGCTCAGTGGTTAAGAGCACTGACTGCTCTAGCACCCACACAGTGGCTCGCAACTATTAGTGAGTCCCGTTTCAGGGGATCCAGCACCCTCTTCTGGCCTCCAAGAACACTGCACACAAATGGTACACACACACACACACACACACACACACACACACACACACACACACACTTAAGAGAACATTAAAACCAGCCAGACGCCAAAGGAGAGCATCCCGAGCACGTGGCTATATTGCAACATGAATGACATCAACGCACCGAAGGAAGTAGGGGAGAAAACCGCACGTATAGCAGCATCCTAACAGACCGTCGAGGCTAACAATGAAACACACCGTGTCAGTGACCTGGTCAGTTGTGCCTCTCAAACTGATGTGGGAAGAAGGAGTTTTCTTTTCAGATACAGTAGGAACTCGGAGCTTGAGACAGACTAGCCAAGTGTTCTACCGCTGAGTTACATTTCAGCACGCCACCACTCCCAAGCCAACGCAAAATCCTAGAGACCAAATCTGGGACACGGTGACTAGCAATAAGCAGTGATGGTACTGGATTTTCACCCAGAGAATGAGAAACTATGGGAAAGTCTGGCATGGAAGGAGAGAAACTGAATGAGGGAAGCAAATAGGCAGGGTAGAGTGACAGCTCTTCCTGACACTGAAATTTCAGTTAGACAGGAAGGAACACCGGGGGTCATCACTCAGTGGTAGAGCCCCTGCCTGCCTAGAATCCCCCAGTGAGGGGCTGGAGGTGTGACTCAGTGGTAGAGCCCCTGCCTGCCTAGAATCCCCCAGTGAGGGGCTGGAGGTGTGACTCAGTGGTAGAGCTCCTGCCTGCCTAGAATCTCCCAGTGAGGGGCTGGAGGTGTGACTCAGTGGTAGAGCCCCTGCCTAGAATCCCCCAGTGAGGGGCTGGGGGCGTGGCTCAGTGGTAGAGCCCCTACCTAGAATCCCCCAGTGAGGGGCTGGAGGTGTGACTCAGTGGTAGAGCCCCTGCCTAGAATCCCCCAGTGAGGGGCTGGAGGGTGTGGCCCAGTGGTAGAGCCCCTGCCTAGAATCCCCCAATGAGGGGCTGGGGGCGTGGCTCAACAGCACAGTACAGCCCTTGCCTAGCATGTGGGAGACTGAGATTCATCTGTACTCATACAAAAGAGCATCTTTTACATACATATATATGAAAAGAGGGAATAAGAAAATTAAAAAGTCCCCATTAGACAAGCACAACACTAAGAATTACTGCAGTTAGGAGCCACCGACGGATGCTAAAACAAGCTAGTGGGTGAAAATTTGTGGAGCAACAGGACTTGCATCGTCTTGAGCAATCTCTCCCCAAGCTATTCATTAGCTACCAAGGAAAGAATAAAGGCTTTACAGTGTATAGACCCAGCAGGCATCTGCTGAAGCAGCCAGGGAGTCAGGGGCAGCATAGCAGCAGCAATAAGCACGTCAGCACCTCAGATCCTCCAGTGCCACGTGCACAGAGGGACACAGAGTCACAGCTGCAATCTTCTCTCCCCAAGTGCGACCTTAGCACTAACCTTGAAACAACAGCAAAGAAACCTAAAACAGGGATGTTTTACAAAACAACTGACCAATACTCAGGAAATACAAAGGTCACGAAAGATACAGAATTAAGTGCTGGCTGCGGGGTGCACACCCCTGCGATTCCAGCACTCGGGAAACTGAGGCAGGAGGATTTCCCGTTTGAGGCCATCCTGGACTAGAGATCCAGAGGAAACGCAGAAGGAGACAAAGGCTACACCTTCCCTAAGCCCAAGATGAGGTCCTGCAACTAAAAATTAGTGGTGACCTTGGGGACTTCTGATCGAGGTCTGGAGTTTAACCAGAACTGTGGCAGTGTCCACTCCCGTCTTCGTTAAGTTTGATTCTGCTTTATTTTGCTAGGGTTAGGGTCTTACTCAGTAAGTAGCTATGGGTGGCCTGTTTTCACAGGGATTCCATTGCAGTCCAGACCGCCGGATGGAGTTCATGCTCCCGAGTTCAGAATACCTCCCACCTCAGCCTCCCAAATGCCTGGGATTGCAGGGGCACATGACCAGACATTTCCTTTTTTTTTTTTTTTTTTTTTTTTTTTATTTCTTTGTTGGCCTGGGGAGTGAGCCCTGGGCTCTGTGCAAGCCGAGCCAAGTGTTCTACCAATGCAGTCTTATCTTAGCTGTCAATTTTCAACTAAAGTTTTTCTTTTTAGATTTATCTTGTGTGTATCAGTGTTTACCTGCATGTATATCTGTGTTCCACATGCAGACTTGCTACCCACGGAGGTCAGAAGAAGGCATTGGATGCCCCAGAACTGGAGTTACAGATGTTTACAAACTGCCACATGGGTGTCGAGAACTGAACCCAGGTCTTCTGAAGGAGCAGCCAGTGCTCTTAACCTCAAAGCCATCTGATCAACCCCCTCAAATCTCAGTTTATAATAATCCTACCACTATGACTTAAGATGTCATCTTTCTTGGCTACATAGAGAATTCAAGGTCAGCCTGAACTGCGGGAGACACGGTCCCCAAACCAACAACAATAAAAAGATATCAGAGGCCTGGAGAGATGGCTCAGAAATTAAGAGAATTGGCTGCTCTTCCTGAGGTCCTGGGTTCAATTCCTACCACCCACATTCTGGCTCACAACCACATGTAATTTCATTTTTAGAGGGATCAGACCGCCTCTTCTGGCCTCCACACGTACCAGGTACACCTATGGCTCACAGACATACATGCAGCCAAAACACCCATACTCATAAAAGTAAAAAATTATTTTAAAAATAAGAAATCCAGACAGGCATGATGGTGCACATTTCATCAAAAAACCTGGGGGACAGAGGCAGACAGATCTCTGTGAGTTCGAGGTCAGCCTGGTCTACAGAGTGACTTGCAGACTAGCTAGGGCTTCATAGTGAGATCCTGTCTCAAAACAACAACAATAGTAGCAACAACTAAATAAATAAATAAATAAATAAGGAATCCAGAATATAGTATGCCCAATTTGGGGGGAAAAAAACTAACCTGAAAAAGAAGAGAAAAAAATAAATTAAAAGCTTCAAGTAAGGATAGTGGACTCTGCTAATATTAACATTATTTCAGGTTATATGGCCTACATCCAGACTCCACCTCAGCAGGTCCATTTATTGTATTATTGTTATTATTATTATTATTATTATTATTATTATTATTATTATTATTTTGTTTGAGAGACAGACTCTCACTATCCTGGAACTCACTCTGTTTCCCAAGTGCTGAGATTAAATACTGTTATTATTTTTGAGACAAGGTCCAGGCTGATCTTGAGTTCACCATTCTCCTGCCTCTCCTTTCAGAGTACTGCAATTGCAGACATGTGCAACCAGGCCTAGGCTGCTTTACCACCTTAGGAATTCCTCCAGAAGTCTCAAATTACTTCAAACTTAAAAGCTTTAAATTTGTTTTTGTTTTTGTTTTTGTGTTTGAGACGGGGTTTCTCTGTGTAGCTCTGGCTGTCCTGGAACTCAGTCTGTAGACCAGGCTGGCCTTGAACTCGCAGATTTGCCTGCCTCTGCCTCCTGAGTGCTGGGGTTAAAGGTGTGCGCCATCCCTGCCCAGCAGAACTTTAAATTTTTGACCAACAAGAAGCAATCATATGGTACATTTGGGGTAGTTCCAAAGAAAAAGTTCTTGTCCTCTACTTATGCCTCCCTGTGTGAGATTGTACTTCCTCCCTCACAGGCACCAGAGTGGTGCATCCAGAGAGACTGAACAGGAAGTAATCCAGGAGAACCCCCGTATCTACTCAGCCGGATGATGAATGGATTTAAGGACTGTTCAAATAGCTCAAGTAAAAAGATGTAAGGACTTCCGAGATAGCCCAGTGGGTAAACGCACCCACCACCAAGCTGACAACCCAACCAAGCCACAGGTCCTCTGCATACACACAGCCATCAATGCAGAAAGTTTACAAAGAGAGATTTGAAACCATGGAAGTCAGTTAAATTCTCTTCACTAACCTCCACACATGCACACGCTTGGCAATAAAAAATGTTTGAAAATCAAGCCGGGAGTTGGTGGCTCATGCCTTTAATCCCAGCACTTAGGAGGCAGAGGCAGGTGGAGTTGGAGGCCAGCCTGATCTCCAGAGGGAGTGTCAGGATAAGCTCCAAAGCTACACAGAGAAACCCTGTCTCGAAAAACAAAAAAAACAAAAAACAAAAAAAAAAAGTTTGAAAATCAGATTATTTAAAAATATGGGCTGGTGAGATGGTTCAGTGGATTAAAGGGCCTACCACCAAGCCCGATGATCGGAAATGGATCTCCAAGATCCACACAGTGGAACTCTCAAGGGTTGTCTTCTGACCATCATATACTAAGAGATAAATAAGTAAAACGTAATGGTTTCTTTAAACCACGTGTAAAACACTAGCATTCTTCACTATCTTCTTTGGTAAATACAGTTTTCATTCACTAAAAATGAGGTTTTCACAGGGGGTGATTGTTACTATTTTCTTCTTTTTGGAGTTTTGTTTTCAGCAGTGTTGGGGATGAACCCAGACAGACAGTCCTGAATGCCAGACAGTGGCTCCTCCACTCAGCTTCAAGCCAGGCTGGACAGGATCCCATGTTGCCCAGCCTAGCCTAGTCTTCAGCTCACCGAGTAGCAAAAGACGACCAGGAGCTCCTGATCCTCCTGCCTCCTCCTCCTAAGTATGGCTTACAGGAGTGCAACACCACACCTAGCTGGGTTTTCTCTTCCTTTCTTTTCTCTTGTTTTCTTTTGCTTTTAATTTTTTTAGGTAGTGTCTCACTACGTAGCCCTAACTGGCTTGAAACTGCCTATGGCCTCAAACTCAGAGGTCTGTGTCCCTCTGCCTACTGAGTGCTGGAATGAAAAGAGTCTACTGCTATCTTGGCCTGGATTTTCATTTTTAATATGATAAGTATGGAGGTGTGAGTTTATATACATAACACACACACACACACACACACACACACACACACACACACACACACATACACACACACACACCGCACAGGTATGGTTGCGCATGCCTGTGAGTGCAGCTCTTGGGATACTAAAGCAGGGGATTGCAATTTCAAAGCAAGCCTGAGCTATATGGTGAAACTATATGTGTGTGTGTGTGTGTGTGTGTGTGTGTGTGTGTGTGTGTATAGAGAGAGAGAGATCACAACTTCCCTCATATACAAAATTGAGAGTTTTGTGTGTGAGTGTGTGTGAGAGAGAGCGAGAGAGAGAGAGAGAGAGAGAGAGAGAGAGAGAGAGAGAGAGATCTTAGTCCACAGAAATAGAAGAGAGACTATGAGGGAGAGGAAGCAGTCTAAAAGAGAGGAGGGGGAGAGGGTGATGGAGATGAAAAGGGAAAACAGCCATGTTCTCTCTCATACGAAGACTCCAAATTTGACCAATCACATGCACACGTGTATATGCCCGTACGAAAGCAGAAGGGACATCATTTGAGGAGGAAGAGGACCAGCGAGAGAGAGGGAGGAGGGATGGGAGAGAGAAGAAAGGGGGAGGGCACCGTGATATCAACTATGAACATATCCTGGCGCTGGCCAGGTGGCTCAGTGGGTAGAGTAGAGGAGCTTACTCTGAGTTCAATCCTGGGACTCCCATGGTGGAAGAGAGAAAACCTGTTCTTGAGGGGTTTCCTCTGATGTACACACACACACACACACACACACACACACACACACACACACGGAGGGACACAACCACACACATACACAGTCACACACATACACACACATTTGCACACATACACACAGTCACACACATACACACACATTTGCACACACACACACAGGGCAGGGACACACACACACACATATGCACATTCACACACACAAAGTAAATAAACACATGCAGTAAAAAAAAAAAATCCTAAAGAAAATGTCCTGAAATGCACTCTCTTGATTATTTTAGAAAGCAAAACAAAGCAACACACCCCTAAAGGAAACCACTCACATGAATCAGTTCCCTAAGGCTGGCAGTCATTTCTGGTGGTCCCTAAGGCTGGCGGTCACTTCTGGTGGTCTAACTCGTTCTAATACAGAATCTGGTGAGAGTCTCTGCTCCACTCAGAGCTCAGTCATGTGACTCCACAGAAAGCAATTGGCAACCCATAACTCCCATCACAAGGTCACCTCCTGTCACTCCACTGGCCGTCAGTGCCCAAGTGTGCCACAGCAGCTAAGAGACAAAGCCAGGATGTGAACCCAGGCAGTCTGCACACAGAGGGGCCGGGGTCTCCAAGCCCTTGTTCCATGTACCCCATCATCTCTTTTTCTTTTTCCGTTTTGAGACAGGGTCTCACATTGCTCAGGCTAGCCTGGAACTCATCCACCTGCTTTTACCTCTCATGTGCTGTGAATAGAGGTGAGAGCTTGTACAATCTCATAAAGCCCTGGCTGGCTTCAGATTTGTTCTTTAACTCAAGCTGGTCTTGAACTCCTGACTCATCTCCTCAGTGTTGAGATTAGAGTCACCTGACCAGCTCCCATCACCTCTGGATAAAAGATCTCCTCCAGCCTGGAGCAGTGGTCCATGCCTGAAATCCCAATGTTTGGAAGGCTGAGGCAGGAGGACTGAGAATTCAAGGCTAGCCTGGGCTGCAGATTGAGACACTGTCTTAATAAACTAGAAGTTTTTTTAAAACGTCCTGGGGGTAACTCAGTTTGCTAGAGTGCTTGCTCAGCATGCATGAGGCCCTGGGTTCTATCTCAAGACCAAGTCTCAAAAAAAGGGTGGGGAGGGAGAGGAAAGAAGAAAAAGAAAAAAAAAAAAAAGCAAGGAATCGTGGCTCAGCTCTGCAATCCCAGCACCCAAAAATCCTAAAACAAAAGCCACAGGGAGACTTTCAGGCTAGCCTGCGCTACAAGTCTGAGAAACTGTCTCAAAAGAATAAAACAAACACTTGAGAGGTAGAGGCAGGAATTTTAGGGACTACAAAGCAAGTTTGAGGCCAGCCTGGGCTACATGAGCCTATTTCCAAAACCTGGAGGAGTGTGAGGGACCCTTCCCCTGCCAGAAAGAAGAGAAGAAGCGGGGTGGAGAAAGAGGTGGCCCAGGGAGACCCAGTTCCCTCTTCATTCATTTACTGGTTTCTTCCACAGTTGATTTCTGAACTCAGTGTGACAACATGCCAGGCCCCGGGGTAAGACAGTGAGGTGATGAGAGAGAGAGAGAGAGAGAGCGCACCTCACCGCCGTCCTTCCCCCACACCATGGGACACAGCCTGCTGGAATCCCATTTCACAGAGGCACATCACCGAGGCTGAGAAGAGCAAGTCAGCAGCCTGGGCTTCGACAGAGATTCCCGAGCCCTTGGCCCACAGAGACCCCCAGGGCTGACGAAGGAGAGGCAAAGTGCTGTGAGGGGTCAGGAGCGCTTACCTGGGTAGGACAGATGGACTTGCTCTGGGGTAGCCCGAGGATAGTCTGGGTTTCCCTGGACTCCCGGGGAGACAAAGAGGAGCAGACAGCAGTAGAGCCAGCACCCAAAAAGGGGGCTCATGGTAGGGGGGCTGGTGGGGGGGCAGAGTCAAACGATCAGATTCCGTTGGTGGGTGCCACCGACGATGAAGGATGGAGAGGTGCCAGGCCAGGCCGTCAGGGTGTCCGTGGGGCAGGGAGCCTGAATGACTGAAACGTCTCTGAGGGGAGTGGTGAAGCAGATGCTGGCAGAGAGAGAATAATTAATGAGGTCTCCGAGCCTCGCAGCTCAGCGCTTTGCATAGATTAATGCCGGGAGGCCTCGCAGCATTCCTGTGAGGTGGTGGCCACAGTCATCACCAACCCTGTCACATATAGGAAACTGAGCAACCAGGTGACTCAATGGCTCGGCTAGGATGAGATGCAGTTGGGTTTTGAACCCTTCCTGCCCAGGCCCCTGCTTCTGGGAGGGGGATGGATGGCTGGGGGCCGGATGTTTTGAAAAGCCATCCTCAAGGTTCCACCCGGCTCATCTTAGCAGTCCCAGCTTCTGGGAGCCTGGGGGCCAGTCACCTTTAACAACTCCATCCCTAACACCCCAGCCTTCCTTAGCCATCTAATCCCCAGGTCCTTAGCATCCATCCTCAGATTTCCACTTTATTCTTCAGGACCCGGTGGCTCCCACTCTACTCCCAGGTTGGTCACTAGCCCCACCTGCCTGGAGCAGCCTGGTCTCCAGCATCCCTCCAAGCCCCACTCCTAGCGGGCTGCATCCTCGCCCCAGCTGCCTCCCCAGCCCCGAACCTGCGTGTGCCCGAACCCCAGCTCTCTGGCAGGCTGAGGTTCTCAGGTTCACCTGCCCTGGGGACCTGGGCGGGTGCATCGGGGCTGGAGGCACCGTCCACCCAAGGCCCGGAGCTGGGGCGTGGGGGCGCAATCCGGGAAGGGACCCCTGCTCACCCTCAGGGGCGCGCCAGCTGCCCTCACGGTCCCCTCGGCCACCGATGCGCTGCAGTATTTATGAGCTTGCAAGGACACAAGCTCCCGCCGCCCACAGGTGTCCCAGCCCCGGAAGAGCCGGCTGCCTCAGGTGACGGGCTCCCCAGACAGCCCGAGCCCCGGGTCCCACAGGTCCGGCCGGTCTCTGGCGCCCCACGCCCACCCTCCCGCCCCCCTCAGGGTGGGGCGCAGAAAGGGGGACCCAGAAGAGCATGGGACACTGCCACCTCCGAGCCAGACTGCAGGTGAGCGCCGGGACAGGTAAGGCTGAGCTGTCCCCAGGCGTCCCACCGCCCCAGCTGAGCAGCCCCCGGGGTGACAGACGCCTGCCCTCGGGCCCCACGGGATGCGGCGACCCTGGGGTTCTCCTCGGCTACCTCTGTGGCGCCCGCAGCATCCTCCTCTCAACTCCTTCCAGCTCCCCAAACCCGGGACTTCCCCCAGACCCCCGCTGGGCATTCTAGAAAACACAAACTCCATAGGCCCTGGTGACAATGACGTTTGTGAGCCCGGTGCCCTAGGCGCAGTTGCTCAACCTCGCTGCAGTCTCTGTTTTCTCACCTGTAAAAAGGAGGGGATCGTAGGCACGTACCCCGGTGTGCTGCGGAAAACCAAGTCCAAGTTCAGAACCCGCCCCGGGAGTCTAGGTGGGAACAGTGGGCATTTGGTGGGTAAACCTTTATAAGCTGTCTGGAGGCTCAGGGAACTTCCTGGAAAGGATGCTTAGGGCTCCCCAGACCCACCGCAGACACGTTCTTGGGGGAGGGAGGGGTGTGTTCGGGTTTTCTGACTTTCACCCACTTGCTGTGGCCGATGCGATGACTCTGCGGTTTAGATTTGTAAATTAAGTGTCTGGGCCTTTGTTGGTGGAGGGTTTGGAGAGGGACTCAGGGGTGGGGTCTCCAGTCTTTAGCACTTTTGAACTCCCCAACTCTTCCAGAATCTTCATCACAGCTTAAAATGCAATAGTAAATAAATAGATGAATCACTTGGGCCTAACCCAGCACTGGGGAGGCAGAAGGCCCTTGTAAGTTCAAAGCCAGTTAGCCTGGTCTGCAGTGAGTTCCAGGGCTGCATTTTTGAGAGCCGGTCTCAAAAATTAAGTAAATAAAAGTAAACCACTTGGGTGTAATGGCGTACCTCCTAAAACAGGACGCCAGGAGTTTGAGGCTATATAACCAGACCCTATCTTAAAACAAAATAGCACAGAACAGCTCTTTTCATCAACTTTTAAGCCACCACTACAGCGGCAGCCACAACTAAAACCCTTGCCTTCTGTTATTTTTCCTGGTGGCCTTCCAGAATGGAAGCCTCTTCACTGCCTTTATGCAAAAGGCAAGCTACCGAGGCCCACACGGATCATGTTCTTACATGTACAAGATAAACACACAGATTTACAAAAGAAAACCAAGCCACCAAGTTGCACATAGCCAGATATTTTTAAAGCAAGTGTGCGGTACAGTAACAATGTGCTCTTGTGTTTGCTTATTTGAAAACATGATTTTTCTGTAGCCCAGACTGGCCTGGGACTCACTAAGTAGCTGAGGATAGCCCCAAACTCCTGATCCTTCTGACTTAGCCTGTCAACTGCCTCCATGACAGACAGGTGACATGATGCCTGGATTTTTTGTTTGCTTGTTTTAAATTCTTTATTACAGCTGTTTATTTGTATATATCTATGTTTGTTTATTTTTTTTAAGTTGGGGGTGTTGAAATGTGGTCCAGACTGCCCTGGAATTTATTACGTAGCCCAGGCTGGTCTGCAATCCTTCTGCTCTGTCTCCTGTGTGCAGGGTTTAAAGCACCACTATGCCAGGCTATGCTGACTTATTGGTTCATTAAATGGCAAGTCTGGTGTCAGATCCAAAAGAATAGGTAGTCTAGAAGCTTTGTTTTCTTTGACTTTGCTTTTCGTTTTATCGTCTGTATGGAAGCTTTATGAGGAAGGTTCTGGCATCTCAGCCATAGGCAGACTACATCCCAGGGTCCTGGGGGGAAAGGCTTCTTCCTTCTCTAGAAGTTTCAAGTGTTTTGGGTTACTGACTGGGCTCTATATTGGGAGTTTGAAGCATCCTAGGAGTTCTCCTTGGACCAGGCCCAGGTCAGGCAATGACCTCATGGTCTGCTGCCCTCCTGGGGGGGGAGGGGGGAGGGGCAGGGTGAGGTGGATAGAAGGATGTACTGAATTCCAAGTCCTGCATCCATCCTTCAAGGTTCCACTTGGGCCTGCTCAGCAGGCTGATGTGCCTGTTGCCAAGCTGAGGACCTGAGTTCCACCCCCAGGCCCCACATGAAGGGAGAGAGGACTTACTGCCCTGACCTCCATGGGCATGCACTTACACTTATGCACCCACAGTCACACCCCTGCCCCACCAAATACACAAATAAAATAAAAAAAAAACTGTGATTAAAAACATTAAAGAGAAGTCACATATGTGGAGATGAGTCTTGGGATAAAATCCCAGCATTTGGACGGCTGAGGCAGGAGGACTGTTGCTATTAATAGGTCAAGGCCAAATACGGCTACATACTGAGTTCCAGGTCACTCTAGGCTACGTGAGAACCTGTCTCAGAAAAAGGAGGAAGGAAGGGAGGGAGGAAGCAAGAGAGGAAGGCAGAAAGGGAGGGAGGGAAGGAGGGAAGGAGGGAAGGAGGGAGAGAGGGAGGGAGAGAGGGAGGGAGAGAGGGAGGAGGGAGGGAGGGAGGGAGGGAGGGAGGAGGAGGGAGGGAGGGAGGGAGGGAGGGAGAAGAAGAGACCATGTCTGTGAGAGCCTGTGTGGTCGTTGAGTACTCACAGTCCCTACGCAGCCTGTAATCTTGGGGTTGAGCCTAGAGCATCAACTGTGGGACCAGCTGACCTGTGTGGAAATCTAGCAAGTCCATCAACCTTAAGCAAGTCATTTGGCCTCACTGTGCCTCGGTTTCCCCATCTGTTAAAGGGGATGGCAATAGTGAGTACCTGGGATTGTTGCATTGGATCAGATTAGATCACAGATAGAAACCACTTGGAATCACTCCTGGCACAGAGCACATGCCCTACATAAGGTCCCTTCCAATTACCATGAAACCTAAGATATGTAGTCGGCACAGTTTGGAAGATAAGCTGTAATGAGCTCCTTTCCTGGATCGTTTTAAAATCCTGATGAAATAGTTCACACAAACAGAAGAGCAGGTGAAACAGAGGGCTTCACTTAATGACTGTGGGTCGGCCCTGTGCGCTCATTACCCACGTGGTGGTGGGGGGGAACGGACAACATGACAAGGTGATCTTATCAGCTTCCTCCTCCACGTGCCCTCCCTGGCACCACTAACTGCATCCCCACAAAGGAAGCCACTGTACTGACTTGGACCTGACCTTGACGTTACCACCCGAGTGCCTCCTTGTACACAATGGTTTCATTTTGCTTCTCCGAGCGCATAAGACACAAGTAGAAAAATGCTGTATGAACTCCTATACCTGATCTCCTCTGGGCGTGATCATTGTGAAATTCATCTGGGCTGGGCGGATGCCTGCAATCCATTCCTTCTCTCATTGCCAAGGAGTATTCCATTGTGTGAGCACACCATGACTTACTTATCTGCCGTCCGTCAACGAAAAGGGGGGGTTCCATATCGAAGACTTTGGCTCTTGCAAGTGGGATTGCTTTGACCACTCTTGTTTATGTTTTATAAGTGAACATACATACACATTTCTTTTAGGTATAGAGCCAAGAGTAGACTGGCTGGATCATATGCTATCATGTGATATATATATATATATATATATATATATATATATATATATATATATATATATATATATTTGTGCATGTATATGTATGTGTGTGTGTGTGTGTGTTTATCCTAACAGACGTTTTCCTAAAGCATTTGTGGTCACTTCTTCACCTCCTACTATCCATATTGGAGTATTTCCATCGTGCTCTAGATCCTTGCCGACACTTGGCATTGTCGGGCAATTCATTTTTAGTCATTCTGTTGGGTGTGTAGGAGCACCTCCTTGTAGTTGTAATTTGCATTTCCCTGATGAGCAATACAATTAGAGTCCTTTTTGTTTGTAACCTGGCCCTTTGGATGTCCTTTTTGCAGTGCGCTTGTTCAAGCGTCTGGCCCTGTTTTCTGTTGGGTTGTTCGTTTATAGAACGATTTGCTCTTCTGATACCCCGAACACAGCCATTTGTCAGTTCTATGCATTATAAGCCTCCTTCCTGCTGGTTTGCTTCTCCACACTCTCAGTGACATTTTTATTTAGAGAAAGAGAGAGCGAGGGAGAGTGTGTGTGTGCATGTGTGTGTACGTGTGTGGGTATGCTCGAGCAATATAGAGTGTATGTAGGGGCTAGAGGGCAACTTGCGAAAGCCAGTTCTTTCACCATAAGCTTTTTGGGGAATCGAACTGGGATCATCATAACTTAGCGGCAAGCATCCTTACCCACTGAGTCATCTCGTTGGCCCTTAATGGAATTTTTTTTTAATGGACAAAACGTCTTTAGTTTAATGTAGTCAAATTTTCCAATATGGCCAGGTGGTGGTGCGTGCCTTTAATGCCAGCACTCCAAAGGCAGAAACAGATCTCAGTGAGTTCGAGGCCAGCCTGGTCTACACAGTGTAGTGGTCTCAACCTGTGGGGTCAAAACCCCTTTGGGAGTCGATTACCAGATATTTACATTACAGTTCATAACATAGCAGCATTGCAGTTATGAAGTAGCAACACAATAGTTTTAGGGTTGGGGTCACCACAACATGAGGAACTGTATTAAAGGGTCGCAGCATTAGGAAGGTTGAGAACCACTGACATAGTGAGCTCTGGGCCAGCCAGGAATATGGAGTGAAACCCTGTCACAATACAAAAAAAAAAAAAAAAAAAAAAATTCTTTTTTGCTGAGTTGGGCCTGATGGTTCAGGTCTGTGATCCCAGTTACTTGGGAAGCAGAGACCAAAGGGTTGAAAGTTATTATGTAGGCTGCAGAGTATTCAAGACCAGCCTGGCAACTTAGCAAAACCTCAGAATTATGAAAAGGAGTTATATAAATTAATTAAATGAAAATGAAGTGAATTAAAATGAAAATTAAATGAGAAGGTGAGGATTATAGTTCAATGGTAGATAGATTGCCTAGCATGTCCTAGGTTCAATCAGTAGGAGGGAGGGGAGGGAGGGCAGGCAGTCTGGGGTGGTGGGGTGGTTCCTGTGCCTCTGAAGCACAATCCTTTTTCTTTGCTGACAGAAAGCTTTATCGGTTTGCATCCCATTTAGGCCGTCAGCCCAGAACTGATTTTTGGGGTGGTATGAGACAGATTTTAATTTTATCTCAGTGGTAGAGTGATACACAAAGCTAATAAAATGATGATAAATGAGCCACCTTAAGGAAAAAAAAAAAAAAAGCAGGGCCTGGCAGTGGTGGTGCACACCTTTAATCCTAGCACTGGGGAGGCAGAGGCAGCCAGCCAGCCAGCCTGGTCTACAGAGCAGGTTCCAGTTCAGCCACAGCTATGCAGAGAAACAGCGTCTTGAAAACACAAAACAAACAGGCTTCCTTTAGAAAAAAATTTTTTTATTTATTTGTGTATTGTGCTACATTCCTGCATGTCTGGGCTGGGCCAGTCAGAGGCTTGGGGGGCAGGCAGGGCGAGTGGGGCTGTCCTGCCCGACTCCTGTTGAGGTAGTGTTCACGTTTCTGCCACTGTGCTGTGCACTCCAGGCCAGCTGTCCCCAGAGCTTCTGGGTGAGTTTCCTGCTTCCACCTCACACTGGAGAAAACCCGGCTTTTGAAATAACCCCAGGGATGACCCTAAGGTCATCAGGTTTGCACAGCAAAGCCTTGTCCCACTAAACCATCTCCTAAGACTTCCTTTTTTTTAAAAAAAAAAAATTGTTTTCCCATTGTGAAAACAGTATCTCTTCAAACTAGAAGATGAGAGAGTCAGGGCAAGTTGATGGCTCAGGCAAACTGACAGCTCCGAGTCTGAATCCTGCTTTGAGGGGGGCATTGTCTGGGAGACCTATGTTCTCTTAGGCTTGGTGCCTTGCTGTCCCAAGTTGGGAGAGCAGGACCTCCCTGCAAAGGGCTTGGAAACATACTTCCCATATAGCTAAAACAGGGCGGGGTGCGAAAGAATGAGCTTGGCAAGTAATAGCTGCAATTATTCCAAATTTCATTTAATCCCTCCATGTTCATCAGTAGCACAAACCTAAGCTCTGGGTTTGTCCCTGAGCGTGCCATGGTGCAGTGTTATCTTTGCTGGACTCTCTCCTAAGCATTCTTCCAGTCTGGCTCACTAAAGCCCATTGTTTGGCTTGCTTCTCCCACTCAGAAAAGGTAGTGTGTGCACGGGCAGAAAGCCAGGCTTTGGAGGCGAATGGTCCAGGCCCAAGTACAGCTCCAAATATTTGTTTCTTTGCCTGTCTGTGCCTCAGTTCCTCACTTGTAATATTAGGGATATTCTGCCCTACTGTGGACTTGACATATTTTAGAGAGTTGAAGGCAGGATGGATGAGTGAATGAATTAATGAGGTAAAATTAATGCTTGGTATGAAACTGAGTCTTCAAAATCTTTTCTTTGCTGTGGTACAGGGCGTGGAAACCAGGGCCTTGTACATATTAGGCAAGTACATATTGAGCCACGCCCCCAGCCCCTCCCTGAGGGATTCTAGGTAGGGGCTCTACCACTGAGCCACACCCCCAGCCCCTCACTGGGGGATTCTAGGCAGGAGTTCTTCCACTGAGCTGCACCCCCAGCCCCTCACTGGAGGATTCTAGGCAGGAGTTCTACCATGGAAATGTATCCCTCAGTTCTCTCTCTCTCTCTCTCTCTCTCTCTCTCTCTCTCTCTTCTCTGCATAGCCCTGGCTGTCTTGGAACTCACTCTGTAGACCAGGCTGGCCTGGAACTAACAGAGATCTACCTGCCTGAGTACCACCACTGCCTGGCTAGCACATTTTGTTTTGTTTGAAATAGGATCTCCCTATGTAGCCGAGGCTGCCTTGGTCTTCCTAGTACTGGCTTATAGGTGTGTGCCACCATGCCTTGAAGATCTTATCAGGAGTACCACAGGGGTTTATAATTAATTCATCATGATAAATAAGATAGATGGTTGCACACTCAAATATTCGGTTAGTTGGATAGCAAATTTCAAGTGGGGTGTGTGAGTGTGTGTGTGTGTGTGTGTGTGTGTGTGTGTGTGTGTGTGTGTGTGTTCCTTGGAACTAGAGTAGTGAGCCCCTTAGGATTCTTTTTGCAGGTATATCTGCATGAGGGTGTCGGAAGCCCTAGAGCTGGAGTCACTGGCAGTCTTGAACTGCCATGTGGGTGCTGGGAATTGACCATGGGGTCCTCTGGAAGTGCTCTTAACCGCCGAGCCACCTTTCCAGCCCGTTTGTTCTGAGATGTGATCTCAGGTAGCCCAGGCTAGCCACAAACTCCCCATGCTGTGGAGGATGACTTAGGACTCCAGATCCCCCAACTTTAGCTGGTGGGGCTTTCTGTGTAGCAAAATGTGATTGGAGGTTTTCAACCTCATCACATCCATGAACTCATCAAAACGTAAGTATTTTTGAGAAGCGGCGACACCAGCAAGGCTGTGAGGGCTCAATCCAGCAGAGGCAAGCAGCTGGAAGATGGCTGTGCTCTTTCTATTGCAGTACCCTGAGTCAGCCCTGTACCTGGCACTCCAGCCGGGAGGGAATCAAATGAATTCTCCAGTTAATTCCAAGTGCCCAGCATGGCATCCCTCCACACTGCAGCCGCTTACCCCAACTAAAGCTTAGAAATCTCCACTTTAGCAAGTTGGGCATAACGGCACATGCCTGTCAATCTCGGCACAAAGGATGTAGGGGCAGGAGAATGGAGAATTCAAGGTCATCCCTGGCTACAGAGCCGGTTTGAGATCAGCCTGGGCTACATGAGACACTGTCTCAACAACAACAAAAATATAGCTGATAGGCTATGTAGAAAGGAACACAGGCTGGGTTTGGCCCATGGGTCGTTTGTTGCTCATTGACTTCTGCACTTGCTATGTCTGACTTCTTTCTTTTCTTTTCCTTTTCCTTTTCCCTTTTCTTTCTTTCTTTCTTTCTTTTTTTTTTTGTGGCCTCTATCACTTCTACGGGATGGCCATTCTTGCTTGTTCATCTATTTACTGATGGGTTTCCCCACTGACCGTCACATTCAGGATGGCTGGGATTTTTGTCTGTCTGGCACATAGGGAGCATGCAACAAGGATTTATGAAATGACTCCACATGACACCGAATGACTATTGCCAGCATGAGCCCACTCTCTATCTGCTCTCTCTTCCTCGACACTGGTCAGCACAGCCAATGCCCACACCCAAGTGCCAGCTCAGCCTCAGAAGGGAACTGACCAGGTCCCAGGGACAGGAATTAGAGACTGGGAGCAGGAAGAAGATGGAGACCCACTTCCCCTCTTCCTAAATGGGCTCTGATTTCATCATTACTGTGCGTGCTGTCATGCATCAAGGGATGGTGAGGCAGTGGAGATGAGAGGTGTGCCCAGGACACAGCTCACCTCCTGGAACATGCCACATGCCTCGATGACAACTGGAAGGAAGCCTGAGTCACACTCTCTTAATTATGAGAGCTACGGGGATGGCCCAGTGCAGCCCCCGACTCCCCCGGCTTCGTTCTCACAGACAGCAGCTTTGGCAAGTTAGGTGCTCACTGTGATGGTGCATTTGTCTTGCCTGTCCCAGCAGCCTTAGTTTTCAGGAGAGGAAACTGAGGCACAAGACAAGTGAGCATGCTCACCTGAGATCTTGCTGGTAATGAAAGCCACACTTATCCCCAAGGCTTCCAGCTTCGATCCTTAATTACCGGGCATCACTGTCCATAACAAGACACTGTGCCAGGGGCAGAGAGATGGCTAAGAGATAAAGACAGTCACTGCCAAGCCTGGTGATGTGAATTCAACTCCTGGGTGCTATAAATGGAAGGAGAAAATCAACCCCATAATTGTCCCCTGTGTCACACACACACACACACACACACACACACACACACACACAGAGAGAGAGAGAGAGAGAGAGAGAGAGAGAGAGAGAGAGAGAGAGACTCAACAAACAAATAAATTTAAAACAAATATCAGATGCTGTCCCAAACATCTGCTACTGCACAGTGGAACACTCAGGCCGTAAGTTCAGTGTTATCTTCCGAGTCCAGATGTTTATTGTAACTAACACTGGTCACATTTACCACTGGAGTGAGGTTAAAGGGTAAGAAAGGATTTTAAAGTCAATGAATAAAAGACAAACGTGGACCTTGAAAATGACCTTTAAAAATAGGGGGCTGGTGGCCAGGCGTTGGTGGTGACACACACCTTTAATCCCAGCACTCAGGAGACAGAGGCAGGTGGATCTCTGTGAGTTCGAGACCTACCTGGTCTACAAGAGCTAGTTCCAGGACAACAGCCTCCAAAACCACAGAGAAACCCTGTCTCAAAAAAAAAAAGTGGGGGGGGGGGCCCTGGAGACATGGCTCAGCAGTGAAGAGCAACAATCCAGGGTCTCATTTCCAGTACCTACCTAGTGACTCACAACCACCTGCAACTCCAGTTCCAGGGGATCTGATGTCCTCTTGTGGCCTCCTCGGGCACTAGGCATGCATACAACACATACAAGCTGAAAAAACACCCACACACATAAAATTATATATGTATTGAGGCAAGTTCTTACTATGCAACTCTGGCTATCCTGGAACTCACTGTGTAGACCAGGCTGACTTCGAACTCACAGAATGCTGGGATTAAAGGCATGTGCCACTATGCTTGGCCCCTTAATTTTAAAAATTAAATAAATCTCCATAGGGCCAAGGAGATTGCTCAGCAGATAAAAGCACTTACTGTGTAGGCCTAGGGACCTGAATTTGATCCGCAGGCTATCCTGGGCTACAAAGTGTGCTCCAGGACACATTGGGCTAGGGTGAAACAGTAAAATGGAAGTTAGGATGCTGGTGACTAGAACCCTTAGCATGATTCTCGTGAGTCATGTGATCTTATTTAAATCACTTGACCCATAACCTTGATGCCCAGCTACCATGCAGGAATCCCCCTTTACATCATCCTGGAAATTCCCCTCACCTTTCCTGTGCTGGGTCCACTGCGTCCTGAGCCTGGCTCTTCCTCTTTCTTGGTGATGCTTTTGTTTTTCTGGTGTGCATCCTGTCTCTAGTTTCTTGGGAGTTCTTGAACATTTGAAAAGGCTTCCATACTCTCCTCTTTGCTGACAAAAACTAGGTGTTTTTTAGAGAATTTTGGGAAAAGAAAAGATGTCTAGAATCCCCCAGTGAGGGGCTGGGGTGTGGCTCAGTGGTGGAGCCCCTGCCTAGAATCCCCCAGTGAGGGGCTGGGGGTGTGGCTCAGTGGTGGAGCCCCTGCCTAGAATCCCCCAGTGAGGGGCTGGGGGTGTGGCTCAGTGGTAGAGCCCCTGCCTAGAATCCCCCAGTGAGGGGCTGGGGGTGTGTCTCAGTGGTAGAGCCCCTGCCTAGAATCCCCCAGTGAGGGGCTGGGGGTATGGCTCAGTGGTGGAGCCCCTGCCTTTCTCATCTGCAGTATTGTTCTTGAGAAATGCAGAACACTCTGGCCTGAAATTCAGAGTCCTCACCTCAGTCTCCTCAGTGCTGAGATCACAGGTGCACAACCACACTTATATAACCATTCTGCTTTTGGACTCCTCGCTTGTTATTGCTGTTGTTATTTTCATTGTTGTCTCATCCTTCTGGCTGGTTTGAATGAGAGTGGTGTCTATTGGCTCATATATATGAATACTTGGTCCCCAATGAGTGGAACAGTTGGGGAAGGATTAGGAGGTGAGGCCTTGTTGGAGGAGATGTCTCACTGGGGCCGGGCTTTGGAGGCTTCAAAAGTTCCTGCCATCCTCAATGTGTTCTCTCTGCCTCCTGCTTGCAGACCAAGATGCAAGCTCCAAGCTTTTCTTTGCAACCATGCCTTTGCTCTGCCATCATTGACTCTAACACTCTGAAACCGTAAACACAACTAACTGAATGCTTATTTATTTATTAATTATTTTGTTTTTAAGATATGTGTCGAGCAAAGGACAGCTCACGTTTTGTTTTTGTTTTGTTTTGGTTTTGGTTTTTCGAGACAGGGTTTCTCTGTATTGTTTTGGAGCCTGTTCTGGAACTCGCTCTCTAGACCAGGCTGGCCTCGAACTCACAGAGATCCACCTGCCTCTGCCTCCCGAGTGCTGGAATTAAAGGTGAGCACCACCAATGCCTGGCAGAATGCTTTCTTTGGTCACAGTGTTTTGTCATAGCAGCAAAAAGTAACTAGTATGTCCCTGAACACTGATATTTTTCCTGTTCTGAAAGGCCTAAATTTTCTTTCTTTTTTTTTTTAAAGATTTTATTTACTATGTATACAACATTCTGCTTCCATGTATATCTGCACCAGATCTCATTACTGATGCTTATGAGCCACCATGTGGCTGCTGGGAATTGAACTCAGGACCTCTGGAAGAACAGTCAGTGCTCTTAACCTCTGAGCCATCTCTCCAGCCCCTAAATTTTCTTTCTTTTGAAAAACATTTATTAGCTTATTTAGTGAGGGGTGGTGGGGCACCTGCCACACTGCACATACAAAGGTCAGAGGACAACTTGCAGGAGTCAGTTCTCTCCTCCACCACGTGGGTCTCTGGGTTCCAACACAAGTTGTCAGGCTAGCGGCAAGCATCTTTTCCTCCAGAGCCACCTGGAAGGCTGCAAGAGTCCTCACAGCAAATTCTGCCCTTATCTCCTGAGTGGCTTTGAGGTAAACAGGCAGGTGCCAAGCTGTGAATGGGAGAGGGGACCAGGCTAGGAGAGATACTCACACCTCAGATCAATTGTGAAGGCAGTACTGACGGAATCTGATGTCAGCTCAGTCCCCTGATGTTAGAAAACAGGAGTCAAAGGTCAAGCTTAAGCCATTGCAAGAAAGGGACACTTCTGCTACAGTAAGTAAGAGAAGAAACATTGGAGCTGGAAAATCAGTATTCCCACTTTTTCCTCTTAAATTATTTATTTTTAGCCAGGTAGTAGTGGCGCACGCCTTTAATCCCAGCACTCGGGAGGCAGAGGCAGGTGGCTCTCTGTGAGTTCGAGGCCAGCCTAGTCTATAGAGTGAGTTCCAGCACAGCCAGGACTACACAGAGAAACCCTGTCCTGTTTGTTTGTGTATGGGTGTTTTGCCTGCATGCGTGTATGTCCACCATGTGTGCAGTGCCCAAGGGGGCCAGGAGAGGGCATCAGATCTCTAGAACCAGAGTTACAAGTGGTTGTGAGCAGCATGTGTTGCTGGGGATCAAATCTAGCTCCCCTGGAAGAGCAGTGAGCATTGTTAACCATTGAGCAGTCTGTCCTGCCATAGTATTTTTTTTTCTTTTTCTTATTTAAGAATTGTATTTCTTTTGTGGGGCTGGTGCGATGACTCAGCAGGAAGAATGCTTACTATATCAGGCTGACAGCTGGAGTTTGATCTCCAGGGTACATGAGGTAGAGGGAGAGAAATGACTCCCGAAAGTCATCCTGTGACCTCTGTATGAACACTGTGATATTTGCATGCCAATACACTTACACTAGACCAGTCATCAATCAATAATGTAGTTAATTTTTTTGTTTGGTTTTTTTTTTCGAGACAGGGTTTCTCTGTGGCTTTGGAGGCTGCTCTGGAACTCACTCTAAGCTGGCCTCAAACTCACAGAGATCTGCCTGCCTCTGCCTCCCGAGTGCTGGGATTAAAGCGTGCGCCACCGACGCCCAGCAATGTAGTTAATTTTTAATTTTTACATATTTTAAGAATTATGTTGATTCTTTGGACTTAGGTATTTCATGTGTGTTCATGCTTTGCTGGGATGTATGTCTGTGCACACATGAATCCGGGACTGAACCTGGTCCTCTACAAGAATGAGGGAGCACTCTTAACCTCTGAGCCGTCTCTCCAGCCCTATCTTAATTACTCTCCATTATGTGTGCTGTGAGAGGGTTTTTGCACATCAGCGCAGGCACCCTCGGAGCTTACAGGCGTGGGGTTCCTGGAGCTGGAATTATGCCAGTGTGGATGCTGAGACCGGAACTCCAGTGCTATGCAAGAGAAATAAATAAACGCTTTTAACTGCTCAAGAAATTCTGTGCTGGGTGTGTCTGTTTCATTTGTTGGTTAGTTTTCTGGTTTGTTGACACAGGTCCAACATAGCCCAGGGTGGCCTCCAACTTGCTATTTAGCTAAGGAAGACCCTTCGGTTTCCACCTCTCAGATAGGCTCCTCGTGGTGTCACCATGCTCAGATCTTTGCTGTTTGTGGTTTGGGGGACTGTTGGGGCATCGCCCTGACTCAGCCTGAGTCCCCCAAAGGCTGGGGTGATGGGAAGGTGTCACCATATGTACTTTGCACCTCTGTTTTCCACTGCTGGGAGACAGCCCTGAGCCTGACGCTCTGTGTGAGAGATCTACTTGGCCCTTGGCTTTGAGGTTGGATGTCTAAGATCCCCTCAGTTCTGTCTCTGGTGAGGGATGCTTGTGTGTATTGCAGGAGGGCAGATGACCTCATGATGGGAGTGTGTGTGTAAAGTGACTAGTGTCGTAATCTGAGCATGCAGAAAGAACCTGGGGCAGGTAGGAGGGTCATGTGTTCAAGATCCGGTGAAACCTGTCTCAAAATATAAGCAAGAAGCGTGTTCTACAGAGTGAGTTCCAGGACAGCCAGGGCTGTCACATAGAGAAAACCTGTCTCAGGAAACACACAGACACACACACACCACACACACACACATCACACACCACACACACACACACACACACACACACACACACACACACATCAGACACACCACACACACACCACACACACCACACACACACACACACACACACACACACACACCACACACACACACACACACACACACACACACACACACACACACACACACACACACACACCACACACACCACACACACACACACACACACACACACACACACACACACACACACACACACACACACACACACACACACATACACACACACACACACACACACCTCAGACACACCACACACCACACACACACCACACACACATCACACACACACACACACACACACACACACACACACACACACACCATACACACAATGTGATGGTGAGAGTAACAAAAGCACAGGGTGACAGGGTGAGAGAGAAATGGAGGAGGGAGTTCCGAGATAAAGCTCATTGTTACAAAACAATTTATAATAATCTATTCTTGGAACTAACCAGGCTCCCACCAGAACCTCATTAATCCCTGCTGAGGGCAAGCCAAATTCCCTTGCAGTAAATCACGGAACTGGGGAAGGAGCTGGGTTGGTACAGTGCTCATCTCCTCTGGGTTCATTTCCAGGAAGCAAATAAAACCTCACGCAGTGGCACACACCTATAATCCCAGCACTTAGGAGAGGGAGGTCATCCCTGGCTGGCCATCCTTGACTACATAAGGAGTTTGAGGCTAGCCTGGGCTAGAGAGCCTACCCGCCTCAAAAGTTAATAAATAAAAATAAAATTCCCATGACTTTTTAAAAAAGATTTTATTTATTATGTATACAACATTCTGCTTCCGTGTATATCTGCACATTAGAAGAGGGCACCAGATCTCATAACGGATGGTTGTGAGCCACCATGTGGTTGCTGGGAATTGAACTCAGGACCTCTGGAAGAACAGTCAGTGCTCTTAACCTCTGAGCCATCTCTCCAGCCCTCCCATCACTTTTTTAATACCAGGACCACACTGGAAAGCAAGCTTTCAACATGTCCTTTAGGGGGGACAAACCATGTCTACACCATAGCATCTGGGATCACCATCCGTCATCACCTTGAGATGTCAAACAGGCTGTTGAAGGAGGCTGCTTATTTAGGACAGAGAGCCTGGCAGTGTGTTTGTTGTTTTTGTTGTTTTGTTTGTTTTGAGACGGGGTTTCACTATGTTTTAAAACTCGCTCTGTAGACCAGGCTGGCCTCGATCTCACAGGGCTCTCCTTGCCTCTGCTGCGTGAGTGCTGGGATCACAGTCATGCCCCACCACCAACCGGCTTGAGCCTGGCGGTTTATTGATTTGTAGGACCAAAAGGGCTTGTGTCAGTCACTTCTGGCTGCTTCGGTAAAATCCCTGAGGTTGTTGACAGACTTGCTTTTCACAGCTGTACAGTGTGCTGCATTAGAAATGCTGTGTGGGTTTTGCGTTTATTTTGGGAGGTTGCTAATTTTGTTTTGTTGGGCTGGGGATTAAATCCAGGATCTTGCTCATGGCCCCTCCTGGACCCCCCTCTACTAAACCTAGGTAGGCATTCTGCCTGTGACCACACCCAGCCTCTCACTGATGAAGTCTGTGAGTAAGTATGTACCACTGAGTCGCTGTGTCCCAGCCTTCTATCCATGTCTCTTGTATTTCTATTACATTTTAAAATATTTTGTGCACACGCATAGGAGGGTGGTCAGGTGTGTGCCATGGCACACATGTGGAGGCCAGAGGACTTCAGCGAGTTAGTTCTCTCCTTCCTACCATAAGGGTCCTGAGGATTGAACACAGGTCATTAGACTTGGCTGCAAGCTCCTTTACTGGCTAAAAAACCCTTCTTGCTGGCTGTCTGTCCTCACCTTGTGTAACAAGCCCCTCCCGGCCACAGAACCGTCCTTTCGCTTGCTCCCCCTCATTTGCTATGTCACACAGTGTGGCTCTGAAGAGCCTTGCAGCATCTTTTGTAACTGCAAACAGGTGCCCCTGTCCTAGGTGCGAAGTCTTGGGTCAGTCAGTTGGGTGCATTTCTGACCCAGATACTGCAACTAATGGGTGCTGCAAACTGTCCCCTTGAGATTGCATCCATTTACATCACAACCACTGGCCAACACCAGATCCTTGCCAATCTTTGTCCTTTACCACTGGCAGCATTCATTTACTATTGAAATACAGTATTCCAGTGTGTGTGTGTGGGGGGGGGTATGATGGTGTGTGTGTGGTGTGTGGTGTGGTGTGTGGTGTGTGGTGTGGTGTGTGGTGTGTGGTGTGTGTGTGTGGTGTGTGGTGTGTGTGATGGTTTGTGTGTATGTGTGTGGTGTGGTGTGTGTGTATGTGGTGTGTGGTGTGTGTGTGATGGTTTGTGTGTATGTGTGTGGTGTGTGGTGTGGTATGTGGTGTGTGTGTGTGTGTATGTGTGTGGTGTGTGGTGTGGTATGTGGTGTGTGTGTGTGTGTGTGTATGTGGTGTGGTGTGTGTGTGTGGTGTGTGTGTGTGTGTGTGTGTGTGTGTGTGTGTGTGTGTGTGTGTGTGTGTGTGTGTGTGTGTGTGTGTGTGTGTGTGTGTGTGCGCGCGCGCACGCGTGCGCTCCCACTCATGAATGCTGCCAGAGACAGAAACTGGGGCTATGTAAACTCAACCACTGAGCTTACACTACCAGCTTTTTAACATTTTTTAAATTTTATTTTGAGAGAGGGTCTTCTCTCCCCCATAATCATGGAGGTTGCAATCATATGTGGCCAGCCCCAGCTTTTTACAGGGGTGCTGGGGATTTGAACTCAGGTCCTTGTGTTTGTTCAGCAAACATTTTCACCCACTCGCCATTTTTTTAGAGATGTGTAGCCCTAAATAGCCTCGAACTTGCTATGTAGACCAGACTGTCGACAAACTCATAGAAATCCACCCCCCGCCTCTGCCTCCCAAGAGCTGGGGCTCAAGGTGTACATCACCATGCCTGACTATGTCTGTGTGCCGCTTGACTTTAGGTACATCCGGTGGGCGCAGGAGCCCGCAGAGGCCAGGAGAGGGAGCCAGATCCCCTGACACTGGAGTTACAGGAGCTTGTGAGCTGTCGTGTGGGCACTGGGAACTGAACCTGGGTCCTCCACATGAGCAGTCAAGACTCTTAACCGCAGGAGCATCTCTCAGCCCCAAGAACCACTTTCATTTCCTCTCTTATGAACTACCTGCTCATATTCTAGGTGTGTTATCTTCCCTAGGGATCATTCCTTTTATTTCTATTGGTTTGTGGGAAACGTGTGTATGTATTCTACACAGACATAATTAGTCCTTGTATAGGATGTATTTTGTATTTCTTATTCTATTCCACAAGATCTCATTTTGTAGCCCAGGCTGGCTTTGAACCCATGACAACTCTCTTGCTTTGGCCCCACCCACCCACCCCTAGGTTTATAGCCATGAGCCACATTCCTGGCACAATTTGTATTTTTCCTTTTGTTTGTTATTGTTAATTCCAGATAAATCAAATTAAAAAAAATACCTCAGACTTCCTTGGTATAAATAACGAAGACTTAATTCCTTTACCCTGCCTGTCACTTAATTCCTTTACCCTGCCTGTCATTTCTCTCACCAGAACTCCAGTACCACACATTGAACCATCTAGCACACACAAGCTCCTGACTGGCAAGCTTTTCAGGTATCAACCATGATAATCCAATCACATCTGCTATATTGCTGCTTAAAACAATAGGAATGAGAGGCTGTAGAGTCAGCTCAGTCAGTGACGTGCTGGCTGGACAAGCTTGGGGACCCGAGTTCCATCTCTGGCACCCACGGAAAAGCTGGGCCTGGCGCACGTGTTTGCAATCCAAGCAATGGGACAGAGACAGTTGGATCCCTGGAGCTCAATGGCCAAGCAGTCTAGTCAAATTGGTAAGCTCCCGGTTCAGTGAGAGACTGGGTCTCAAAAAATATGGTGGGGAATCATAGAAGGAGGAGGAGGAGGAGGAGGAGGAGGAGGAGGAGGAGGAGGAGGAGGAGAAGAAGAAGAAGAAGAAGAAGAAGAAGAAGAAGAAGAAGAAGAAGAAGAAGAAGACAGCAGGCCTTGGCTTCCAGCTTCCACGTGTGTGCTCACACAAGGCACTCACAGACTTGCACACACATTCTCTCTCTCCCTTCCCCCTTTTCTCCACACGCTATCCTGGGAAGATGCTTCAATGGGTAAGGTCTTGTCACACACTCATGAGGACCACGGTTCTCAACCTGAGGAGTCTGGGCGGCAGCTGGGATCCCAGGAAGCAGGAGACACAGATGGATGGTTGCTGGAGCAAGCTGGCTGGACTATCCAAATTGATGACTGGGGGGCTCGAGGAAGAGACCCTGCCTCAACATATAAGGTCATTCAGAAGACAGCCAACATCCACCTCAGGCCTCCACGTGCCCACACATCTATGTGCATATGCATACATGGACACCCATGCCCACACACATATAAACACATATACATGCCCAAAACCCAAACCTGTATCTACTATCACTACCAACCCTTCGCTTCTGTCTGAAAGTCTGCTCAGGGCCTACGGAGTCGATCACCCAGCATCTCAAATTCACATCAGAAGCCAGCACACACGTACATACACGTATGTCATACGAGTGCATGTGTGCGCCCGTCTCAGAATTAAGACTTTGTGCAATTTAGGCAAGTTCATAGTGTTCTGTTTGTCTTGAATTCTCTTCTCCCTCCTGCACCCCTGCTCCTCTCTCCCCCATTGACGGGGGAGGGCCTTCTGCATATATGTTTCTCTTATTGGTTGATGAATAAACGCTGATTGGCCAGTAGAGGCAGGAAGATAGGCGGGGCTAGGAGACGAGGAGAATACTGGGGAGAATAGCAGACAGGAGGAGACGCCATGTAATTGCCAAAGGACTAACAGGTCCAGACCCTTCTCCAGTAAGATAAGACCATGTGGAAATACTTAGATTAATAGAAATGGGTTAAAAATTAAGACAGAGCCAGCCAATAAGAAGCCCTAGCCATCGGCCAACAGTTTAATAATTAATATATGTCTCTGTGTGCTTATTTGGGACTGAAGGGCGGCGTGACCTGGTGGTTACAGAAACCACTATCCCCACCCCTTCCCTCATTCTCCCTCCCTCCCTCCCTCCCTGTCTCCCTCTCTCCCTTCTTCTGTCTTTGTTTTTGTTTTTCTTTCTTTCTTACTTTCTTTATTTCTTTTTTATGGTTTTTTCGAGACAGGGTTTCTCTGTGGCTTTGGAGGTTGTCCTGGAACTCGCTCTTGTAGACCAGGCTGGCCTTGAACTCACAGAGATCCACCTGCCTCTGCCTCTGCTATATTGCTCCCAAGTGCTGGGATTAAAGATTAAATGGCCAAATACATTTTAAAACTTTTTCGTACAAATGTTTTTAAATGTATGTTTGATTTCACTTGTGTAAGGTATAATTTACTGTTGGATTACAATAAAATCTGTCAACCTGAACTGTGCCATTTGAAGGGATTTGACAACGGTACACCACCCCATTTCAGAGAAAGAATGTTTGCAACATTCCAGAAAGTGCCTTTGAACCCCTTTGGAGTCAGCCTTCTCACCACCCACATCTTAACTCCTGGGGTAACAGCTGTTTTGATTTTTATCATCATACATTTATGTCATAATAAATGTTTTTATACTCTTTCATTATTCAGAAGTGAAATTTATGGATAATATAATATAACCACATGTAAATTGGTTTTAGATCAAGATAATGAATGTCCTTATTGTAACACAGAAGGAATGAGAGCGGGTGGCGGTGGCGCAGGCCTTTAATGCCAGCACTCAGGAGGCTAGCGGATCTCTGTGAGTTCAAGGCCAGCCTGGTCTACAGAGCAAGTGCCAGGATAGGCTCCAAAGCTAAAAAAAAAAAAAAAAAAAGACATACCTAAGGAGGGCTAAGGGCTTCAGAATCTACCAGGGAGAATTTTTTTCTGAATGCTGTGGGGACAGTCATAAACAAAGACAGATACAGGAAGATGATGGCGTCTTCCTGATTCAGATACCCAAACAGTGATCAGCGAACAGCTTGCCTTTGTGTCTCCCAGTCAACAAGTTGCCTCACTAGAGAAAGATTGATTATATTTATGCAAAGTGTGTGTATGATGTGTGTGTGTGTGTGTGTGTGTGTGTGTACAGTGTTCATGTGGGGCTTGGTTCTCTCATTCCACCATGCAAGCTAAGGGATTGAACTCAGACCATCCAGCTTTGTGACAAGTGTCTTCATCTGATGAGCCAAACTACCTCACCGGAAATGTTTTGAATGTGTTTGAGTGTTTGGGTGCGAGTTCTTCCTCTGCACTCGGATAGAGGGGACATTACAATGTAGACACTGGTGGTTACTCTAATGAAATCCCCAAGGCAATGTAAAGGAGAGAGGAGTGGGAAAATCCAAACAGCCTGGTCCTCTGGTGAGGGATCCTTACAGATGGCATCAGGATGGCGGCCACTTCTGCAAGAGAGAGAAAGTGCATTTACTCACAAAAGGGCAGAAGGTGGGGCTCGGCTCACAAACACCAACCACAACATTATCACACTGGACAGAAGTCTGCAGCCTTGGAGCTCTTAGTGGGCAAATCACAGTAAACCACAGAACCTTTTAACAAGCAGGCTGGGGAGAGGAGACAGGAGGCGTCGGCAGTGCCTGAAATGGGTCTCTAGAGAAATCCCCAAAGTGTTGCTTTACAAAGAACACTGTGTTCTCCGTGCTATTGGTGCTAAATGCTGGACTGTTGGGCTTTGGAGAGTGGGGAGGGGGGGCAAGAGAGGGAGCTAAGGAAACCAGAAATCTTAGATGCAGCCCCCACCCTACCACCACCTATGGCTAATTCCTTCATCCCTCAGGCCCTTCCTGCAGGTTCTGGGTCAGGATCTTATTTCACTGTCCCAAGGTGACGAACGCACGTACACACGCATGCAGGTCATCTATGCCTGGCCACCAGTGTGCTCATGGAACCCCTATACTCCTTCCTCTGCCCAACTGTCTGGCTTCCCTGGCTTTTCCTCTTCCATCACTTCCTGTTTCCTGTCTGAGGGTGCTGGGGGGACTGCTGCTGGCCTTTGAGGCCTGAGGATTGTGTTTACATTGCCCAGATCAGCTCTCCACAGCCACACTTTCCAGAGACCTGTGCAAAGGTCAAAAGAAGCTGCCACCTTGTCTGGGGGACACCTGGGACCAGTCACCATCAGATGTCTGAAACCCCATGGCAACCCTACGACTCAAGAGGCTTGGGAGCACCATAGCCCCTGCAGGGTTGGCCTAGGAAACCCCATTATGGACTGGACCCCACCTGGTCCTGCCAGGTTGCCCGGACAAGTCATTGTCACACCGACTTCCATCCCAGGTACCCACTGGCTTCGCCCTCCACTGTGGCACTGGTCCTCCTCACCCTCATCTCCAGCCTGGACCAGCGAGAAGTCCTTCCCCACCCATCCATGAAGAGCCTGGGGACAACTCCATGGAGTCACTAGCTCAGGGCCCTCATGGGCTGTCTGTCATGTGCTCTGAGAAAAAGGTGAAGCCCTGGGTGTGGTCCACAAGTCCCCACATGATCTACCCCTGTTACCTTTCTGACCCAGTGACCTCCATCTGCCCCCTTGCTCACCAATTAATGCTCCGTGACAGCCTCAGGCAGTGGTTCTCAACCTCTCTGTGTTATGATGACTTCCAACCATAAAATTATTTTCATCGCTACTTCATAACTAATTCTGCTACTATCATGAATCATAATGTAAATATCTGATAGCAGGGTATCTGACATGCTACCCTTGGAGAGATGGCGACCCACGGGTTGAGAAACACTAGCCTAAGGTGTATTGTGTTACCACCACGGGGCCTTTGCTCTGGCCGTCCTCCCGGACGGCCACTGTCCTTCGGTCTCAGAACTGTGCCCTCCTTCCCTTTGCCCGAGTCTTTGCTCAGATGTCACTTCTGGTCTGGGGATGTAACCCTTTAGTAGAGTTGCTGCCTAGCTTGCCTGAAGTCCTGGGTTTCTTCCCTGTAAACCTCATAAGCCAGAAGCACACAGGAGTTCAAGGTCATCCTCAGCTACACAGAGAGCTCAGGGGCAGTTTGGGTACCTAAGACCCTGTCTTAGTTGGCTTTCTATGGCTGAAATAGACACCAGGACCAAAAGCAACTTGGGGAGGAAGGTGTTTCTTTGGCTTCTATGTCTTGATCGTAATCCAAGGCAGGAACTCAGGGCAGGCTTGCTCTCCCAGGCTTGCTCAGCCTGCCTTCTTCATAACCTAGGACCACCTGTCCAGGGGTGGTACCACCCACGGCGGGTTGGGCACAATTGTTAGTCAAGAAAATGCTCCCACAGACATGCCTACAGGGTAGTCTGACAAAAACAATTCTTCAACTGAGCTCCCTTCCTCCCCAGTGACTCTGGTTTATGTCAGAGTTATGTCAAAAACGAACCAGCATGGATCTGTTTAAAAAAAAAACAGGCACCTTCTCCATCAGGCTTTGTCTAATGGCGGCCTTCAGTATTCTCTTCTCACTGACTTACAAAAACTTACTTTATTGTTGTTTTTATACGATTCATCCATTTTTTTATGCATATGAGTGTTTTCTCTACATGTAAGTGTTCCACACATGTGCAATGCCTAAGGAGTCCTGAAGAGGTGTCAGGTCCCCTGGAGCTGGAGTTACAGGTGGATATGAGCCACCATGTGGGTGCTGAGAAGCAGCAAGAGGAACCAGGGCTGTTGATTGCTCTCTAGCCCCAATTTTAAGATGTATTTATTTATTCTTTTGTTTTGAAACAAAAAAACTCCCTATGTAGCTTCGGCTGACCTGGAAATCCCTAAGAAGACCAGGCTGGCCTGGAAGTTGAGATTTTTCTGCCCCCAATGGGCTCCTCTAGCATGTAAGGTGTGTGTGTGTATGTGTGTGTGTGTGTGTGTGTGTGAGAGAGAGAGAGAGAGAGAGAGAGAGAGAGAGAGAGAGAGAGAGAGAGAGAGAGAGAGAGAGAGAGAGAGAGAGACTCATCCTAGCTTCCTCTAGAGAACCCTAACTAATACAGGGAGTACCACGAGTTTGAGGTCAGCCTGAGATACAGATTAACATCTCCTCCACCTAAAACACCCCAAACAAGTGCTGGGGTGGTGGCTCAGCCTCACAACTGGAGCTTGATGCCCGGAACTCACATGGTGAAAGGCGAGAACCGACTCTGCAGGTTGTCCTCTTACTGCACGTGTGAGCCACGGTACAGGCGGCACTGATGAGTCACAGCCTGCAGAAACAAAACAGCTACTGCAATTGTCATTGTGGTCACCTGTCAATTATATTCTGTAGGGTTGTTTTTGTGTGTGTGCTGCCCGAATTAAACCCCAGGGCCTCTTGCATGCTAGGCAAGGGCTCTACTACTGAGCCACGCCCCCAGCCCCTCACTGGGGGATTCTAGGCAGGGGCTCTACCACTGAGCCACACTCCAGTCCCTCACTGGGGGATTCTTGGCAGGGGCTCCACCACTGAGCCACACCCCCAGCCCCTCACTGGGGGATTCTAGGCAGGGGCTCTACCACTGAGCCACACTCCAGTCCCTCACTGGGGGATTCTAGGCAGGGGCTCCACCACTGAGCCACGCCCCAGCCCCTCACTGGGGGATTCTAGACAGGGGTTCTACCACTGAGCCCAGTCTCTCACTAGGGGATTTTAGGTAAGTGTCCTACAGCTGAGCCATCCCCCATCCCAAAATTTCATTATCACCAAGGATGGCAGCCAGTGCTTCCTTCTTGAGTGTGTGTCTGTGTGTGTGTGTGTGTGTGTGTGTGTGTGTGTGTGTGTGTGTGTGTTTACTGAGTCTCTTGAGCCTTCTCTTTTCTCCACAGAGTGTCTCTTTTGGAAACAGAGGTGTTGCTATGTAGCCCAGGCTGGCCTCTAACTCATAGCAATCCCCTAGCCTCAGCCTGCAAGTGCTAGAAATTACAGCCTTAGGTTAACACACAGGGTCCTGAGGCTTCTTGCAATGGAAGAGGCTCCTGAATCAGGAAACAAATATTCCCAGGGTCCCCTCATGCAATCAGTGGATTGAGTATTGGAGAGTGAGCATCAGTGGGGATCCAGTGGGGATCTCACAGAACACCTTGTGAGAAAGCCATAGGAATGCCCTACGTTGACCCCCAATCCTTAGTGTGGAGCACACAGTGAAGGATGTCCCACATCCCTTCAGGTGTCTCCTCACTGAGGGTCTGAGAGAGTGGGAGCCTCCCACACCCCTTAGCGTGATTGGTTCAGGAACCAGGCAGCCAGCCCAGTTCTAACCATGGGATACATCAGGATGAATTCTGGGGGTTCCAGGCAGTGCGTGGAATAAAAGAATGTTGGGTACATGGTTTGGAGTGTGTCTAGTTAGCATGCACACCATGGAAGAAGGCAATGCTGGGACATCTGCTGGCAGGATGTCCCTCATTTCTGTGACATGTGTGGATAGATTGATAGTCCCAAATGAGGGACGTAGACAATAAGATAATGGCCAGCTGGATACAATGGCATCTCATATTGGGAAATAATGTGGGCTGCAGGACATCAGCCAGCTACAGCCCAGCTGCCCCTCTGCAGAGCTATCGAAGGGTTTTAATTACTTGGCCTTGATTTTTAAATTTTTATTTGTATATTTTTAGATTTGTTCTATTTTTATCTGGGTGTGTGTGTGTGTGTGTGTGAGAGAGAGAGAGAGAGAGAGAGAGAGAGAGAGAGAGAGAGAGAGAGAGCATTCTTTTGTTTTGTCTTTTGTTTTTCAAGACAGAGTTTCTCTATGTTACAGTCCTGGCTGTCCTGGAACTCACTCTGTAGTCCGGGCTGGCCTCAAACTCACAGAGATCCACCTGCCTCTGCCTCCCGAGTGCTGGGAGTAAAGACAAACGCCACCCCTGCCCAGTGAGATGTGCCACTCTCAAACACACATACACTCTCAAAGTAAATAAACAAGTGTAAAATTGAAATATCTCAAAAAGCCCTAATAAACAATATATTGGTTATTGTTAATCTAATTACATGTAAATCTTTTCTTACAAGATTTATTTTTAGGGCTGCCAAGACAGCCAATATGGCCCTAGACTCAAATGTCTGGCAACCTGCATTCAATCCTCAGAATCTTAGTAGTGGTAGGAGAGAAAAAAACTCCTAAGCATTGTCCTTTGACCACCACACACATGCAAAGCAAGTACATCCAAAGGAATACACTCACACAAACAAACAAATGTTTTTAAAAGATAGACTTAAGCCAGTTGTAGTGGCGAATGCCTTTAATCCCAGCACTCAGGAAGTAGAGGCAGGTGGATCTCTGAGTTCAAGGCCAGCCTGGTCTCCAAAGCAAGTTCCAGGATAGCCAGAGCTACACAGAGAAGCCCCGTCTCTAAACAAAACAAAACAAAAACAGCAAGATGTGCTTTTAGAAGCCCCATATAAAAATATATCTATTCTTGGGCTGGAGAGATGGTTCAGAGGTTAGGAGCACTGGCTGCTGTTCCAAAGGTCCTGAGTTCAATTCCCGGCAGCCACAGGGTGGCTCACAACCACCTTGAATGAGATCTGGTGCCCTCTGCTGGCCTGCAGGGCACATGGAGACAGAATACTGTATATTTAATAAATAAAATCATATATATATATTCTTGAAACAAATGATGGATGTCACTTATAGGTATAAGTACTGTGTATGCCATTTACAGATGAAGACACTGAATACTCATTTGTAAAATAACACACTGAGCGGGTAGAGGGTATAGCCAGCGGGAATCACTGGGCGTGCTCCTTAGGGCTGTATGCATGGAGCATCATGGTACATGAGTGGTCCCAGCACTTAGGGTGTGGAGATGGAGAATCAGAGTGTACAAGATCTTCCTCTGCCACAGACTGAATTTGAAGCCAACCTGGGCTATACTTGTGACCCTGTCTCAAAAAAAAAAAAAAAATCAAACAAGTGTATAAAAGAAGAAAACCTCTAATGAACGTTTCATCGTATTGTGTCTGTGAGACTTACACAGCATTCAGCCACCGAGATGGAGATACATCTGTTATAAACGGAAAGGTTGATCTGGAGAGGTGGCCCAGTGGTTAGAGGCACTTGTTGCTTTTGCAGAGGAACCAGGTTCCACTAAGACTGGAAAGGGCATCAGGTCCTCTGGGACTGGAGTAATGGGTGGTTTCGAACCACCGCATGGGTGCTGGGGATGGAAGCCAGGTCCTCCACAAAAGCAACAAGTGCTTCTTAGCAATGGAGCCAATTCTCCAGTCCCCAGATTCGATTCTCTTGTTAAAACCTCGCCTCCTCGGTACCGATGACAAACCAAGGTACAATTCTTCCAAGTTCACATGGCCAAACCAGTGAGTTCATTGGGCTTAGCTGCAGAGCAATGGGTGAGAGGCCACAGGCAGGAGCGTGGGTGGCCGTACTGGCAGGCCTGCACGCGGCATGGGTGATGACTGTTCATGACTGTATAGACGGAGCTCCCATCCACCCATACCCGCTAGCCCTTCCCCCAAGATCCCAAGGCCACGTGCAATTAGGGCAGAGTTGCACACTGCTACACTCAGGCTGGATGCTCAGGTGAGGCTTCCATGAAAGAACATCAGCAATCTATAAGCCTAGCTGCCATGACCTTTCACCAGCAGGTCTGGCAGAACTCCTGAAGATGGCGGCAGTGTGGCTCGGGAGTATAATCCTGTACAAGGTCCCAGCAGCCATATGTCTTTTTTTTTTTTTTTTTTTTTTTGGTTTTTCAAGACAGGGTTTCTCTGTAGCTTTGGAGCCTGTCCTGGAACTCACTCTTATAGACCAGGCTGGTCTGGAACTCACAGAGATCCGCCTGCCTCTGCCTCTCGAGTGCTGGGACTAAAGGTCACCAACGCCTGGCACCACTTAACATTGTTAAAATTACATCTATTTTGGGGGGGGGGTGCATTCGAGCCGTAGCATGCATACAGTGACCAGAAGACATCTTGTGTAAATCAGTTCTGTCCTCCCACCATGTGGATCTTGGGCATCGAACTCTGGTTGCTAGGTTTGGTGGCAAGCTCCCTTACCCACAGAGCCATCTTGCCAGCCCTTTATTTTATTTTTATTCATTCATTTCTTTGTGGTACTGTTGATGGAACACAGGGCCTCATACATGCTAGACAATCACTCTATAATGCTCCTAGCTCCTCACTGGGGGATTCTAGGCAGGGGCTCTACCACTGAGCCACGCCCCCAGCCCCTCACTGGGGGATTCTAGGCAGGGGCTCTACCACTGAGCCACACCCCCAGCCCCTCACTGGGGGATTCTAGGCAGGGGCTTTACCACACCCTCCATTCTCTTTCTTTTCAGACAAGGAACCTGGGGCTCTGTGGGAGAGATCATTTGCTCTCAGACGCAGAAAGGAGCAGAGCTATTTTTCATATGCTTGAATGCACACTTACTGAATACCTAGTGTTTGCCAGGCAGGGATGGAGGGGAGATGGATGATGCATTTCTGTCAGTCGATCAGATGTGTGATTTTGTTTTCCATCTCTATTCACTGCTCCTCTCTGATCCACAGCCACCGTGTGACAGGGTGGAGAAGGTTCCAGACCCAGCATGTAAACACATCTTGAAGGAAGGGTAAACTAAAGTGAGTGTTTTCCAAAGATCTGTGAGCTAACCTATAAAATTAATGGAACCCAAGGAATGTTCTGTGCCAACCTCAATTTCTAGCCAATTGATTGGAAGCTCTCACTGTGCTAGGGCTTGTGATGAGTGTCTGTAGTAAAGAACAGTCTTGGGGCTGGGCGCTGGTGGCGCACGCCTTTAATCCCAGCACTCAGGAGGCAGAGGTAGACAGATCTCTGTGAGTTCGAGGCCAGCCTGGTCTACAGAGCAAGTTCCAGGACAGGCTCCAAAGCTACAGAAAATCCCAAACAAACAAACAAAAGGACAGTCTTGGGAGCGCAGGCTTTATCTCCAAGGTAGACAATGTTGGAACTGAACTGCAGAACTGATCTGAATTAGAGGACACCCAGCAGGTGCTGGCTGAAGACTCTCGGTGTGGGAGAACCCTGTCACCCCGGAATCATTGAGGTCTAGACCGTGAGTACAAAGCGTGGACAAAGCGCATTGGTGTCTTCTGCTATCTATTGGGGGAGGGGCCGGAACACAAAAAAGAGACGGGGCTGGGGATGCAGCTTGGTTGGGAGAGTGCTGGTATAGCATGCACCAAGCCCTGGGCACCATCCACAGCACCATATTAATGAAGCCTGATGGCACAGGTCTTTACTAGCAGCAAGTGAGCCCCAGGCCAGCCACGACTGCATAGCGAGCCTCCATGTCCAAACAAAGAACACGTCTGTTTCCAACTGTGTCTGCCTCGCTCTGTTGTGTCTGGCTCATCTCCTTAACCTTGATTGTCTAAACTCTTTCTGAATTGTGTTTGGCAGGTCTTCTCCTGTCTTGCGGCTTGTGGGGTATTGATTTACCATCCACTGTGGGCAGACGTTGGTTTGGTTCATTTCAGCCTATGAAAACTAAGACAGCAGGGAAGTCTTACAATCTTTTAGACAGGGTTTCTCTGGGTATCTCTGGCTGTCCCGGAACTCACTCTGGAGACCAGGCTGGCCTCAAACTCATCGAGATCTACCTGCCTCTGCCTCCCTGAGTGTTGGGATTAAAAGCGTGTGCCACCATCACCAGGCTACATCCTAGAACCTTGATATGCACGTGTGCACACATTTCTTGGATCCCGTGAGAGTGCAAATGCTGGTCACCACACTCAGCTGCAGCTGGGCGCTGCCTGATGGCTTTGCCAGCCAGCAGCTCCAGCCTCCACGCACGGGCATCGGAGGAGGGCGTTTGTTTGTTTTGACATCTGGAGCGTGTGTAATAGTTTCAATTTGTGTTTTCTGGATGATTAAGGCGGCCAATCACCTTTTCGTGTGTTTATTGGAATTGTCAAACCAAATTTACAGGTGGTTGCTGGTTGAGATCCGCCTCCTTCACCAGAACCAAAAGGCCAAACCAACATGACGTCCCCTGTGATGAAACGTGAACTGAACTTGTTTGTTCAAGAAATCTGGAGAGAGCCGGGCGCTGGTGGTGCACGCCTTTAATCCCAGCACTGGGAAGGCAGAGGCAGGTGGATCTCTGTGAGTTCGAGGCCAGCCTGATCTCCAGAGCGAGTGCCAGGACAGGCTCCAAAGCTACACAGAGAAACTCTGTGTTGAAGAACCAAAAAAAAAAAAAAAAGAAAGAAAGAAATCAGGAGAGAGAGTGGCTGCCTTGTCAGATTGTGTAGGCACAGAGGACATCTTACACACACACACACACACTGTTTTTCATTGTGTGTGTGATAGTGTATGTGAGTGTGCATACATGTGTGTATTGTGTGTGCAAGAGAGAATGTTTGTTTATGTGTACATGTGAGTGCTCTTGCATTTGATTGTGTATATAAGTGTGAGAGAGAATGTGTGTGTGTGTGTGTGTGTGTGTGTGTGTGTGTGTGTGTGTGTGTGTTAGGATGTATGGATGCCCACAGAGGTGGGAAGAGGGCATTAGACTCCCTGGAGACAGGGTAATAAGTGCTTGTGAGCTGCCTGGCATGGATGAGTTCTGGAGTCCTGGTCATCTTGACCACTGAGCCGTCTATCCAGCCTTTTTTATTTTTATGTGGAAAGTAACTGTGAACTTTGAATCCATCAATCTTTTTTGTCCCCCTCCAGACAAGGTTTCTCTGTAAAGCTGGCTGCCCTGGCACTCACTCTGGAGACCAGGCTGACCTGAACTCACAGAGATCTGCCTGCCTCTGCCTCCTAAGTGCTGGGATTAAAGGCGTGTACCGCCACACCCAGCTCCCATCAATCTTTTTTACTAATTTCTATTATATTTTGAAATATTTCTATTATGTTTATTTACTCTTTAGTGCGTGGGTGTGGAGGGATGTCATATGTATGGTACACATACATCACAGCATACCTGTGGAGGTCCTAGGACAACTTTTGGCAGTTGATTCTCCCCTTTGACCATGTGAGCCCCAAGGGGACCCTGGGGGTCAGACTGAGGTCTGCAAGCCCCTTTACGGGATGAGCCATCTCTCTGGCCTCAGCTCTCCCTTTAGTTCTGTTGTTTTCTCTCAGTCTTCTCATGCCTATAAAACCAGCCTCCTCGGCTCAGCTCGTGAGAACACGCACCCTGCCCAGTGCTAGAGCTTCCGATTAAAACCAATGCGATTGGAAATACTGTTTCTGTTGTTTGCAGTGGTGAAGTTGGAACCAAGGGACTCCAGGAACCTGATCCTACAGGAATAAGGGTCCCAAACGGCAAACGTGGAGGGGGAGGATCAGGGATGAGAAAATCAACAAGACAGGAAGCAGGGACCCGAGGTCTGCCTGAAATGATGACTCAACCAGCAAGTTTATTAAGCAGTGCGGCGCCTTAAACTGTTGCCAGAGGAGAATTGTTCAGAGTCAGCAGGAGGCTAATCAAGCAATGTTGCACAAGAGGACCCAGGATATCTCAAGTCATCACAGACCAATCACGCAGCGGCTCCAAGACTGATAACCATAGCCCAAGAGGGGAAGAGTTGGGTTCCCAGGATGCAAAATTGCAGCTCCCCTAAGGGCCTGGCACCAGGCCATTATGGGCCTTGCTACACATACTCCTGGCTTCCTTCTCCATACATCAGAGCCTCAGGAAAAGCCTTGGATCAGCCTGGCTCTCAGCACTCCAGCATTCTAAGCAAGCTTTCTGCCACTAAGTCATACCCCAGCCCCTAACTGGGGTATTCTAGGCAGGGGCTCTACCACTGAGCCACGCCCTCAGCCCTTCACTGGGGGATTCTAGGCAGGGGCTCTACCTTGAGCCACGCCCCCAGCCCCTCACTGGGGGATTCTAGGCAGGGGCTCTACCTTGAGCCATACCCCCAGCCCCTCACTGGGGGATTCTAGGCAGGGGCAGGGGCTCTGCCACTGAGTCACGCCCCCAGCCCTTCACTGGGAGATTCTAGGCAGGGGCTCTACCACTGAGCCACACCCCCAGCCCCTCACTGGGAGATTCTAGGCAGGGGCTCTACCACTGAGACACGCCCCCAGCCTCTCACTGGGGGATTCTAGGCAGAGGCTCTACCACTGAGACACGCCCCCAGCCTCTCACTGGGGGATTCTAGGCAGAGGCTCTACCACTGAGACACGCCCCCAGCCTCTCACTGGGGGATTCTAGGCAGAGGCTCTACCACTGAGTTATATCCCCAGTCCTTAAGGTTAAATTTGCTGTAATTTTATCTTTCTACATCATGTGTGGTCTGTTCTATTTATTCTTTAAAGATTTTATTTTTATTTTTAATTGTATGTCTATCTCTCTGTGTGTAGCTACATGCATGTAAGTGCAGTTGTTTTCGGAGGCCAGGAGATGAAGTCAGATCCCATGGAACGTAAGTTCCGGGAAGTTGTGAGCCACCTTACTATGTAGCCCAGACTAACTTCAAACACTCCATTCTCCTGTCTCTACCTCCAAGTGCCTGGATTAGTGGGCAGGAACCACAACATCCGTCTGGGTATACTGTTGTCTTTATCTATATTGCCACCAATGCCCCGCTAGATTATTTTTGGTTTTTTATGTGTATGAGTGGTTTGTCTGCATGTATAAATGTGTGCGTATACATGCCTGGTGTCTATGGAAGCCAGAAAAGGGCATCAGATTCCCTGGAACTGGAGTTAAAGATGTTTGTGAGCTGCCAGTGGGTGCTGGGAATTGAATCCTGGTTCTCTGGAAGAGCCAGGCATGCCACTTCCTCCCAAAATACTTCATATACACTTTTAAGCAATAAAGAGTCTCCCTTTTTAGAAACAACCACAAAACCACTGTCACACCTGAGGAATTCCTGGAGTCTTGTGATCTATAGTTACTTTTTAGTGTCTTCACAGCGGGTCTACACTGTTGGTCATGGCGCACCTACCGTGAGTCAGCTCCTCCAAGCTGTCCCCCAGCCTGGTCTCTGGATGATGCCTGGTGTTCTGTTTGGCATATTCCAAGTAGACCAGAGTCCTTTGGGCTATGGATAGGATTCCTTTGGGAAGAACTTCCCTCCTGCCCTTGCTGCTGCTGCTGCTGCTGCTGCTGCTTCTTCTTCTTCTTCTTCTTCTTCTTCTTCTTCTTCTTCTTCTTCTTCTTCTTCTCCTCCTCCTCCTCCTCCTCCTCCTCCCTCCTCCTCCTCCTCCTTCTCTTCTTCCTTTTCCTCCCCCTCCTCCTCTTCCTTTTCCTCTTCTTGGTTTTGGTGTTTTTGAGACAGGGTTTCTCTGTGTGGCTTTGGAGCCTGGTCTCCAGAGCGAGTGCCAGGATAGGCTCCAAAGCTACACACACACACACACACACACACACACACACACACACACTCTTACACTCCTACTAACAGTGGGCTTGAGGGAGGAGAGTGGGGAGTCTACGGTATAACTTCTAATGGCCCATGGAATTATTTTTGTGGTCCATTTCCCAGCCCCCAGGGCAGTAGATAATCTGTCTCTGTAAACCTGACTGGCCAAGCGTCCCCCAACTTCCTGCCCACGCCTCCAGGAAAGAGAGGGTGCCGCCACCTTTCCCTTGCCGAGATAAAACATCACGACCCAAGGCAACTTAGCGACGAAAGGGTTTCTCTGGGCTTATGGTTCCATGATGGCAGCAGGAGCATCTCAAACCACAGGTAGGAAGCAGGAAGAGCAAACTGGAAATGGAGTCAATCTTTTAAACTCTCAAACATTGCCTACAGTGCCAAACTCCCTCTGACAAAGCCACGCCTCCTAAATATCTCACCAATTGGGGACTAGGTATTCAAACACGTAAGCCTGGGGGGGGGGGGTCAGTTCTTTTCACACATTCCTACTCCTCGTCCCAGCGTCCTCAAGGCAGTCAGAGCTAATGCCGCTGATTTTTAACACACACACACACACACACACACGCACACACACACACACGCGCGCGCGCGCGCACGCGCACGCGCACGCACACGCACACAGACACACATGCACGCACACACCAGCTAACTGCAGGATGTGCTGTGTGCTCCAGCTTCCCAGGTTTTGTGAGCTGTCACTCATGCTGGGGTATGATGCTGCAGCTGTCTTTGAGTCATTTCTGCTCCTGTAAATAACCCCAATAAAACTCATTGATTCACCAAGTTGGACTTGGTTGGTTTCTTGTTTTGGTTTGTCGTTGGCTGTCTATCTGGGGTGAGTAGACGTTTGTTGATGTCTCCCCAGGAACAGTGTTGTAATAGGCCCCCACATCTGACTCCATGTCGGATGACATAGACAGCACCACCTCCCAAAACTAAAACAAAGGTCTGATGCATCCATGTCCATAGTTCTGGGAAAGTCTCTAATGTGCTAACCTTGTTTTTTGACTTCTGTAGTTCTGCTTCCGGCTAAGTGTTCTTGTTAACTGAAGTATGTCAACCCGGGACATGGTTTCTATGCTTAGAAGCTCCCACTGAGAAAGGCTCAGACTACACTGGGAACCTGAACATCCAGTGTAGTCACCAGATGGCAAAATAAAGACTTTCTGTTGGCTTAAACTCATAGCCGAGCAGTCTTCTCTGGTGGACACCCCACAACTGGGTCACACAACAGTTACAGCTCTAAGCCTCCACATCTTGAGAAACTCTGGCTTTACTTCATTATGGTTCCTTCTGAAATTCTTTTCTGCGGCACAATCAAGAATCCCAGATGCACTGGGGTAGAAGTCTTAAACAATTCACACCGCGGCTGGCATAGCCGTTTGGCTGACACCTGCAAGGGCCCTCCCTCTGTGGCATGCTTCCCAGGGGAAACCTTTTCTGATTATCTGAGTCGAAGGATCTATTCATCTATTTTCTGTTAATATAACAGAATACCCAAGGCTAGACATTTTCTAAAGAAAATATTTATGAGCCAGGCGGTGGTGGCGCACGCCTTTAGTCCCAGCACTGGGAGGCAGAGGCAGGCGGATCTCTGTGAGTTTGAGGTCAGCCTGGTCTCCAGAGCGAGTTCCAGGACAGCCTCCAAAGCCACAGAGAAACCCTGTCTGGAAAAATGAAAAACAAAAAGAAAATATCTATGGGCTGGAGAGCCGTCTCAGTTGTTAAGAGCACTCACTGGCTGCTCTTCTAGAGGACCTGGGTTCAACTCCCAGCATCCACGTGTCAATCCAGTTTCAGCAGATGCAAGGCCCTCTTCTGGCCTCCTTAGGCACCAGGCACGTGTGTGGCATGTAGACATACATGCAGACAAAACACCAACATGCATAAGAGATATAATGTAAAAAATAGTTTAAAACAAAAGCCGTTTATTTTGTCTCACAGTTCAGATGTGCCAAGGTTGAGGACCTATATCAAGTTCTCCTGCCAGCAGCACCCCAGGTTGGCATAGGGCATCAAGTAGTCTGTCTTTTGATAAAGTCTCTACATATCAAGATCAGATTCAATCTCCACCCTAAGCCTGATACCAAGAAGGCCAGAGGAAGGTTCGGATCCCCTGGAACTAGAATAATGAATGGTTGGGAGCTGCAGTGTAGTGCTGGGAATAAAACGGGGTCCTCTGGAAAAAACAAGTGCTCTAAACCTCTGAGCCATCTCTCCAGCCCACCACAAAGCATTTTTAAAATATGTTGTAATTTAAAAATATTTTTAACAATCTATTTATTTGTCTTTTATGTGCATTGGTGTTTTGCCTGTATGTATGTCTGGGTGAGGGTGGCGGATCCCCTGGAATTAGAGGTACAGACAGCTGTGACCAGCCAGAAGCATTTTTGTTTCTTTGTTTTTTGAGGTGGTGTTTCTCTGTGTGGCCCTGGCTGTCCTGGAACTCACTCTATAGACCAGGCTGGCCTTGAACTCACAGAGATCAGCCTGCCTTTGCTTCCCAAGTTCTGGGATAAAGGTGTGTGCCGTCAACGCGGGCCAGAGACAAGCTTTAACCCAGGAACCAAACTGGAAAATCATACTAACCTACTCCTCATGTGAAAGCCCTGGAAAGTGGCCCCGCCAGGGAAGGGAGCATCCCCACGTGAAATCCCTGCCATTTGGGAGTTCCTGCCCCTAGAATCCCAAAGCAATCTTGAGATTCTCTCAGCCAATTTAATGACTTTTGGGAGAGTCCTAAAGCTGTCCCGCTATGGTGACCAAGAACATGAAAGCGGGCTTGCGTCCAAACTCTTGACTCATAGGTAAAAAACAGAACTGAATCTTTGAAGTTGAGACTTACTACAAGAGCCGACAATCTGAGGATTAATTCAGAACAAACCATTAGCAGAGTGCTGGGCTGCTTGTGATGTGTGTGTGTGCACAGATGAAGAACAAGTGTGTTCTCACAGTATAGAGTATAAAGTGCTTCGGGGGCGGGCGGCTGGAGAGATGGCTACCTAGTCAAGAGCACTGGCGGCTCTTGCAGAGGCTGCAAACTCCAGTTCCAAGGACCTAATGCCCTCTTCTGGCCGCCAGGAGCATTACATATGTGCATGTGGTGCACATATACATACAAGCAAAACACTCAGACACTAACGGCTTCTTCTTTTCTTTTCTTTTTTTTCCGAGTGTAGCTTTGCAGGCCGGAACTAGCTCTTATAGACCAAGCTGGTCTCGAACTCACAGAACCCACCTGCCTCTGCCTCCCGAGTGCTGGGTTTAAAGGCATATGCCACCACTGCCCAGCAACAGAAACATTCTTATACACTACCTGACACTAAGCGTGTTCTGACGTTGGTCCCTACTTGCATTGTGTTTACGTTTGTTTCCACATAGAGAAATAGAAAGTGGAGAATTCAGAGGGGCATGGTGGCACACAGCATTGATGCCAGCATGCAGGAAACAGAGGCAGAGGGGTCTTTCAGCCATCCCCCCAACACACACACACACACACACACACACACACACACACACACGAGAGACACACACACTGACACACACACACACACACACATACACACACGGGAGACACACACTGACACACACACACACACACACACACACACACACGCACGAGACACACACAAACACACACACACGCACGAGACACACACAAACACACACACACACACAGAGACACACACAGAGACACACACACAGAGACACACACACATTGACACACAGACACACACACACTGACACACACACACACACTGACACACACACACACTGACACACACACACACACTGACACACACACACTGACACACTGACACACACACACACACACACACACACACACGAGAGACACACACAGATACACAGAGAGAGAGAGAGAGAGAGAGACAGACAGACACACACACACACTGACACACACACACACTGACACACTGACACACACACACACACACACACACACGAGAGACACACACAGATACACAGAGAGAGAGAGAGAGAGAGAGACAGACAGACAGACAGACAGACACACACACACACACACTGACACACACACACACACACAGAGACATACACACACTGACACACACACACACACACACACACACACACACACGAGAGAGAGAGACACACACACAGACACAGACACACATACACACACTGGGGAATTGTAACTGTTCTGGCAGTAGTAAAGACATCCTAATGAGCCCCCTCAATCCATCAGAGAACTGAAACACTGAACCCCTGGGAAATGAGCGTTTCCTCTGGAACCTCAAGCAGGAAGAAAGAGAAAGCCGTGGGCAGAGGGGAGCATTGTCTCCATGGAAGAGGTTCCACGCAGCTCTGACACCTTGTCAGTCCACCTTAGAGAATGAGCCTGAAGCACGGGCAAGAATGTGTCAGGAGTGGGCTGGGCCACACTGTGACACCCACTGCTCGAACTTCGAATCCCTGACCTCTACTTAAATTTTAATCTCATTTTAGGATCCCTAAGACAGACTCGAGATCTTTTGTCCTTCTCCCCAACGCAGTCACATTGAATAAATCCCCCTTTTCTGCTTTCTACTAATAAAAAGAAAAAAAACGATAAAACATTATCAGGTGGGGACTGAAGGACAAGGTACCCCTGTTGTGGGGTACCCCCAAAGAAGACTGCTCAACCATGGGTTAAGCCAATAGAAAGTCTTTGTTAGCTGTCAGCGAGTACACTGGGTGTTTAGGATTCTGGTGTGGCCCCAAGCCTTCCTCAGGGTAAGCTTGTAAGCACAAAAACCGTATGCTGGGTTGACCCACCTCAGCTATCAAGGGCAGATAGCCAGAAGCAAAACTACAGAAGCCAAAAATCGAGGTTAGTACATTTAGAGACTTTCCCAGAACCATGGGTTTTGGTAGATTATATCTTTGTTTTCACCTCAGCAGGTGGTGCTGTCTGTCTGTTGAGTTTTATGGCCTGAATGGCCCTTTCATCATGGAGTCACTTGTGCTAAGGTCCAGGGACTCGTTACAGGAACCAGTGGACAGGGGTAGGGAAGGGATTGCCCAGGAGCTGCAGGGAGATTACTGCAAATTGTATACAACCCTGTTTGTTTTTCTTTTGAGACAGTTGCACTGTAGTCCTGGCTGGCCTTGAACTCACAGCAATCCTGCTGCCTCAGTTTCCTCTGTGCTGTGAAATTAAGTTTGATTATATAACAGAATGCTGAGAAAAAAAAATGTATCTTAGGAGACCGTGGGGATGAAGGCTGGGTGGTGGAGAGAAACTTACAAGTGGAGCCCAGGGTCCCCTGCAGACCTGCTCCGTGACTTCCTTCAGGTGAAAGCCCCAATCCCCCGAAAGGCCAGAGCCCTTGTGGAGAAAGGCCTGCCTGTTCTCCCGACCCCTCTTCCACCTTCCCAGCTGGTGCCACAAGAAGCAGGTCTTGGGCCTGGAGGAGGAGGTCTGTGGCCAAAGCTGCTGGACAGTGATGGTGCAGAGATTGCTGTCCCTGGCTGGAGAGTGTGATGACAGGAATCGCTGGGTCCTTAGCTTATCTAGCATGAACAAGAACCCGAGTTCAATGCCCAAGGGTGAGAAAAAAAAATCAGTGGCTCCCACATTTTTCTGTATAACACCCAGGGAGATTGCCAGGTTCTGATATGCAAGGCTGGAAGCACACCTACTAAATCCATGTGTCCCGACAGTGTAATGAGGCACATGCCTGTAATCCCGCACTCTGGCCGTGGGAGCTCTCGTACTGGGATTTCCTGGCCATTTTAGCTACATAGGGAGACCCTCTGTTTAAAACCAAAAGTCGTATCCAGATTACACCCCCCCTCCGTATGTGTAATAGATCTGTGCCCCACCCTGCTCCTGGAGACTCTTCCCTCCCTGCTCCATTCACCTAGCAATGGACAATCCTGTCTGGCTCTGTGTTCAGTTTTCAGAAGATCTACCTACTGGGGATCGCTGGTCTTGGAAAGATCCCCTCCCTGCCAGCTGCCTCTGATTCAGCTCAAGACCTCTCCTCCCTGTCCCCAACGTCCCTTGTCACCTCCTGTTTCTGCTTCAGTTCCTCTGGCGATGCCCTCCTGTCACTGACCATCAGCTTGGTCAACTCAGGATAAATCTGTCCAGAGGGACGTCTTTGAAAAAACGAGGAAATACCTTGAGCACAGCCGTGATTCTCAAGGGCCTCTGTAAGTATGGAATGTTTAAAAATATTCATTTCGGGAGCTGAAGGCATGGCTCAGCAGTTAAGATTGAGTGCTGCTCTTGCAGAGGACCTGGGCTTGGTTCCCAGCACCCATGACAAGCGGCTCACAGCCACCTGTAACTCCAGCTTCAAGAACTCTGGCTCCCTCTTCTGGCGTCTTCAGGCACTGCACTCACACACACATACCCATACAGAGACGTGTCATTAAGAGGGAGGAGTGAAGAGCAAAGAGGTCAGGACCAGGCTGGTGAAACCCACAGAAACAGCTGACCTGAACAAGGGGGAGCACATGGACCCCAGACTTATGTCTGGGAGGCCAGCACGAGACTGATCCAGACCCCTGTACGTGGATGTCAATGAGGAGGCCTCCGCACTCTATGGGGCCCCTGGTAGTGGATCAGTATTTTTTTTTAATTTTATTTATTTATTATGTGTAATAATAAATAATAAGTCTTCTGCCTGCATGCCAGCAGAGGGCACCAGATCTCATTACAGATGGTTGTGAGACACCATGTGGTTGCCGGGAATTGAACTCAGGACCTCTGGAAGAAGAGTCAGTGCTCTTAACCTCTGAGCCATCTCTCCAGCCCCCAGTGGGTCAGTATTTATCCCTGGCATAAGAAGGGACTTTGGGAGCCCATCCCACATGGAGGGATGCTCTCTCAGCCTGGACGCATGGGGGAGGGCCTAGGCCCTGCCCAGAATGATATGACAGACTTTGGGGAACTCCCCTTCCTGGGGAGCAGAGGGTGGATGAGGTGGGGGGGGGCTGGTGGGGTGTTGGCGGGGAGGGGAGGGAGAGGGAGAAGGGATTGACATGTGAAGCAGGCTTGTTTCTAATTTGAACTAATAAAAATAATTTCTTGGGGAAAAAAAAGAGTAAAAATAAATCTTTTGTGGAGAGAACAGGGAAAGGATATGGTCACTATTTAGTCCTGGCTGGCCTGAAACTCACTATGTAGATCAGGCTGCTTTGAACCCACAGAGATCTGTCTGCCCCTGCCTCTGCTTCTCAAGTGCTGGGATTATTTAATAATAAGTATATCATTAAACTTTGTTATTAAAAGTAACTTTTTAAATTTACTTTAAAAGTTGCAAATAAAAATATCATCACTGAAATTAACCAGACCCCAACTTTTTTCAAGACAGACAGGGCTTTTCTGTGTAACAGCCTTAGCTGTCCTACAGCTAGCTCCGTAGACCAGGCTGGCCCTGAACTCCCGCCTGCCTCTGCCTCTGCCTCCCAAGTGCTGGGATTAAAGGTGTGTGCCACCAAGCTTGGACCCAAATCTTTTAAAGAAGTTTTCATTTTAATAAACATTAAGAAAATACTATATCAGCAATACAAACCTATCGATCACATTATAATAACTGCTATTTTGCCTAAACTGTTTCCTGATCTTGTTTTGTTTTGTTTTGTTCTTTTTTTGAGACAGGGTCTCTTACGAGGCCTTGGCCTGCCTGGAGCTCACTGGGTATCAATAGTCCTGCTTTTGCCTCCCTAGTCTGGATACAAGCATACGCAGCCATACTCAGCTTGTTTCAGATTGTGGAATCCCTCCACACCTGCTGGACCGTGGGCTGATTCAGTGACAGTGGACAGTTTAAAATGTTGCAAGTCCAGAGCCCAGTTATCTTGCACCAATCTTTAACCTCCATAGCCATTTATGGCCATCCAGTGTGTGTGACCTAATGTCTTTGTGACTCTAAGGTAAATCTTTTGGAATGTAAAGTAGGACACTAGCTTCCTGCAGCCCAAAAGCTGAGATCCCTGGCTGGTTGAGATTCTTACTTTCCAGGACTCGGCTCACCTAGCCTGTCCATCGAGGTGTCTTGATTTATGATTTCTTTTGTCTTCTCTCTCTCTCTCTCTCTCTCTCTCTCTCTCTCTCTCTCTCTCTCTCTCTCTCTGTGTGTGTGTGTGTGTGTGTGTTGTCTTTCGAGACAGGGTTTCTCTGTGTAACCCTGGCTGTCCTGCAACTCACTCTGTAGACCAGGCTGGCCTCAAAGTGACAAAGTTCAGCCTGCCTCGGCCTCCTGAGTGTTGACATTAAAGGTGTGCGCCCCCATCACTCGGCTTCTTTTTTCTCTTTTTATAAAACTTCATGGAAGATACTGGGGTGGTGGTACACACCTATAGTTCCAGCACTGGGGAAGCAGAGGCAGGCAAATATCTGAGGTCAAGGCCAGCCTGGTCTACAGGACAAGTTACAGGAGAGCCAGTGATATACAGAGAAACCCTGTCTCAAAAACAAAAACAAAAAAACAAAAACCAACCAATAAACAAAAATTTCATGAAAATGCTGCGGCATCAGAACACAGCATTTATGAAAACCTGGATCTGAATCTGTGTCCCCAGCTCCATGTTTAGCTCCAGAATAAACTACCTTTTGTTCAGGTAAGAATTGTGTTTTTGTATCGACTAGATCGTTTTTCTGGTTTGTTTTGTTTTTGAGAGAGGGTTTCCCGACACCCAAGCTGACCTAGAATTCCCTCCATAGCCAAGGATAGTCTTGAACCTGTGATCCCATTGCCTACACCTCCCCAGAGCTGGGATTACAGGCACACACCACCATGCCCAGGGATGCTGGAGAATGATCCCAGGTCTTCTCCCATGCTAGGCAAGTACACTAATATACCCAGAACCCACATGGCAATTCACAACAGTCTAGTGGTTATGATTCAGCCCTCTCACTGCCTCGGCCCAGGTTCAATTCCAGTCAGGGAAGCACTCTCTTCTTAGCTGGGCAGCGATGGTGGTGCACACCTTTAATCCCAGCATTCGGGAGGCAGAGGCAAGAGGATCTCTGTGAGTTCGAGGCCAGCCCGGTCTACAGTGTGAATACCAGGACTATTTCACAGAGAAACCCTGTCTCAAAAAAAAAAAATCTAGAACTCCAGTTTAAGGGGATCCAACGCCCTCTTTAGACCTCTGCCAGGAATGCATATAGTGCACAGACATACACGCAGGCAAAACACTCAACCACTCAGCACACAGAATGAAAATAAATCCTAGCACTCAAGAAGCAGAGGCAGGCCATCTCTGAGTTTGAGGCCAGCCTGGTCTACAGAGTGAGTTCCAGGACAGCCTCCAAAACACAGCCCCCACCCCCCAACACACACACACACACAAAGCAAAAAAAAAAAGGGGGGGTAGATAAGTAGATCATACATACATACATACATACATACATACACACATACACACACACACACACTCACATACATACACACTCTGTAGTAGGCTCTATGCACCAAACCAAACTGGGGTCACTCAGGCTAAGGATCTGTGACACCAAGTTGAAAGCCACCTTTCTTAAGTCTGTTGAGGAACAATAGGCCAGGTCCCCAGCAGGCCTGTGTGAGCCAGAGGTCTCCTCTGCGTAGTCATTTCAAGGAAAGCCATTGTGAAATGACCAGAGTGTTTTCTGTCCTCTGTTCTGTGTTCTCCAGCCTCCTCCATCCCTCTGCTCAGCCCCTGGTGTTACTGGGCCCTAGAATTAGGAATAAAAGCCAATAAATCTTCATGATAGATGTGTCAGGGTGGCGTCTTTTGACACCTCCCTGGCTAAACAGAAACGGGAGTCAGCTGTTTAGCCAAGACCTTTTGTGTACACGTGACTTCCCAAACTATACTCTCCCACCAAGTCCCCAGAACTTCCCAAATGGCCCTAAGCTGCTGCTGCTTTTTTTTCTACTCTGTTTTGGTTCTTGTTTCATTCCTTTTTTTTTTTTTTAAATACACTATTGTAGCCCAGGTTGGCCTGAAATTCTCCATGTACTCCAGATGGGTTGAACCCAAAATTCTCCTGCCTCATCCTCTAAATTTCTGGGATTACATACCAGGCTCTACTCATTATATTCTGAAGTCTGTGTGGATATTTCTTTTTTCCCAGAATACAGCCAAAGATATAATTCCAGGAACTGACAAGGATTGTTTCTGAGGAGAACTGGGAATTAAAGGGGGAACTGACTAGTGTTTGGAAGAGAGCTGAGGAATTAAAAGGGGGAACTGGACTAGTGTTTACACTTTGCTACTATTTGTTTTATTTTATATTTAAAAAATTAAGATTTTTCTTTTGAGACAGGGTCTCACTTTGTAGCCTTGGCTGTCCTGGAACTCCATCTGTAGACCAGACTGGACTCAGACTCAGAGAGATTCGCCTGCCTCTGCCTCCTGAGTGCTGGGATCAAAGCCCTGAGCCACTATACCTAGCTAAGATTTAGTTTGTTTTCTATTCTGTGTACAGGTGTACGTGAGTGCAGTGCCTGAAGGGGCCAGAACGGGGCATCAGATCCCCAAGAGCTGGAGTCACAGGGAGTTCTGGGCCCCTAGAGGTGGACATGGTGCTGGGAACTGAACCGAAGTCCTCTGTAAGAGCTGTGCGTGCTCTCCGCCACTGAGCCAGCTTCATCCTTCTAATCTTTTAAGATGGGTCTCATAGAGCCTGAGCTGGCCTTCAATTACATATGTACAGCAGTGGATGAACTTGAACTTTTTTTTACTTGTTTTTATTGAGCTACACATTTTCCTCACTCCCCTCCCCGCCTCCCCTCTCCCATTCCACCCTCCCCTGCCCCCTACACTCCCAATTTACTCAGGAGACCTTGTCTTTTTTCCCCTTCCTAGGCAGATCCATGTATGCCTCTCTTAGGGTCCTCTATGTGGCCTAGGTTCTCTGGGGTTGTGGGCTGTAGGCTGGTTATCCTTTCTGATCCTCCCGCTGAGACTGGGTGGAAGTAGGCCACCACACCTGCCTGCGTTGTGACATCGCCTTCCCTACACCTTGTACAAAGCATTAAAAGTTATGGACACAAAAGTCCATGCCTGACCTTTGCCTCAAAACAGCCCAGTAGGAAAGGAGAGAGAAAAGAACCTAGCAGGAGGTTAGCTGCTCAAACTGAGTGGTCTATACACTGATCTTCTAAATGCATTTGAACGCCTCACTGGTAAAGTGTTTCTTGCCAGAGTATGTAGGTGGGGGGGGGGGTAAAGGCAGGTGGGTAAAGCAGCCTGTCGCCAAGCCTAGTGACCCGAGCGCAAGCCCAGGTCCCACATAACCGTGGAAGGAGAGAATCAACTCCCACGAGCTGTCCTCTGGCCTCCACCAGCTTGTGGTTGTAAGCCAAGGCACAGTGAAATCACCAAACTAGACCACCCCATGGGTGGCAAGAAAGAGATCCAATTGCCAAGGCTACCCCCATCCAGGAGTAGGAAGAAGGATCAAAATGATGTCACTCAGCAGGGTGGGGTCTTTGAGGTGACACGGGCTGTTTGGTTTCACCCAGAACTAGATGCCCTTGCCCAAGATGGTTGACCTTTGGGGTGATTAGAGGGGTCTCCTGGTGGTCTAAGGTGTGGGGGTGGCTCCTGGTAAACAGAAACCCGCCATCAGCTAGCTCACAACCTCCTGGAAGTCCAGCTCTAGAGGACCTGGCCTTTCTTCTTGGCTTCATGTCTCTCTCAGTCCCCCTCCCATGCACACCGCCCCCCTTGCATGGAAGGAAGGGTGAAGAGTTGGTGGATGAGGAAAAGTAGGAAAAACATGTCTGTGGTAGGTGGACACAAGAGTGTGGTCAAATACAGAATTCCTGACTAGCTGATCTGGGCTGTGTGTGTGTAGACAAGGAATTAGGGAGTGGGGGGTCTGGGGTGGTTTGTAGAGATCACCAATGTGAAGGAACCACAAATCCCAACAAGTCACGGAATTGCATGGGACAAGAAACTTAGAGGATAAAGTGCATCTATCAAAATCCAATAAATTCTGGGAAGGGCCGAAAACAAGTCAGTCATTGATGATGGGAGAAAGGGCACAGATGACAATCACAGGGTGTGCAGAGGCGTGGCTGGTGGGCCTGGGTCTATCTGTTTACCCAATACCGATCCTTCTGTTTAGCACATTGTCATCAGCATTTTGGGACAGCACTGACACTTTGGACCTAACAGTGTCGCCGTGCTGAACACACACCAGCATACATCACACATAAACAGGTTTGGTGTCACAGGCCTGTCACCCCAGAACTAAGGAGGCAGAAGTCAGTCTGAACTGCAGAGTGACACTCTATCTCAAAACCTAAGAGCTGGGGACAAATGGAGTTCAGTGGCCCTTGAGCAAGGTCTTGGGTTTGGGGGAAAAAAAAAAGATTAAAAATAAACCTTTCTGAGAAAAAATGAAGCCAGCCTCTTCAGCCAAGGCAACCCACTTCTGGGGACAAGGGGTCTTCTTTCCAGCAAGCCAGCTGGCTATTGTCATGGGCCTGTGTCTACACTGTTTTCCCATAGCATGGATCACTAACCTACTGACTAAATAATTACCCATGAGGACTGTGACTATCATGGCTGATGTACCTTATGGAGTGAAAAGGTTCATTCACTAATTAACCATGTCTTTCTTTTCCACATTTACAGAGAGTGTTTGGGGGTTTGTAAGAGATGATTTTCTTTCTTTCCTTTTTTTTTTTTTTTTTGGTTTTTCGAGACAGGGTTTCTCTGTGGGTTTGGTGGCTGTCCTGGAACTAGCTCTTGTAGACCAGGCTGGTCTCGAACTCACAGAGATCTACCTGCCTCTGCCTCCCGAGTGCTGGGATTAAAGGCGTGTGCCACCACCGCCCAGTTCCTTTCCTTCTTTCTTTAAAGATAGGGTCTTACTATACAGCCCTGGCTGGTCTGGGGCTCACTCTGTAAAACAGGCTGGCCTGGAACTCACAAAGATCTGCCTGCCTCTGCCTCTGGCGCATGGAGATTTGTTTTTCTGGTTTTGCCCACTCTGAAGGTTGAACCCAGGGCCATTTCCATGGTTCTAAAGCGCTCTACCTCTGATCTGTATCTCTAGGACTTTTTAGTCTCAGACGGGCCCGCACTAAATTGTCCAGGCAGGCCTAGCATGTAAGATTGTCTTGCCTCAGCCCCCAAGTAGCCGGGATCCACACCAGGCTCAGGTAAGAATTTGTAATTAGCCAGGCGTTGGCGGTGCACGCCTTTAATCCCAGCACTCGGGAGGCAGAGGCAGGCGGATCTCTGTGAGTTTGAGGCCAGCCTGGTCTCCAGAGCCAGTGCCAAGATAGGCTCCAAAGCTACACAGAGAAACCCTGTCTCGAAAAACCAAAACAAAAACAAAAACAATTTGTAATTAGTCTCCCAACACTCACTCGAGGCTGCTTATTGTGTCTACGTATTTTGTTGGTCATGTGTCTTCCTCTATGAAACAAGGTCATTGTGCACAGGAACCCAGCCCCGGTTCTATTTGTGGACTCACACCTTTGCACTGGATAGAGCTGATACACTGGTTAAAATAAATGATTCTATAAACAGGGTGTGGTCACCGTAATCTCAGTACTCCAGAGGTGGAGCTTCAGAGTCCAGACATAATAAATGCAGGCAAAAACGCCCATACAAACAAACACTGAAAATCAGTTTTTAAAGAGCCGGGCATCGTGGTGCGTGCCTTTAGTCCCAGCACTCCCGAAGCAGAGGCAGACAGGGCTCTGTGAGTTTGCCAACACGGTGAGTTCCAGGCCGGCCAGGCCTACGAAGTGAGACCCTGTCCCAAAGCAAAAAAAAAGAGAAAAATCTGGATCTAGACCTACCTGCACCTACTAGTCCTTCAGTCAGTCCCTTGGTGAGGTCACTTGGCCTCCGTTTTCTACCCTGGGATGTGGGGGCTGGGATGGGCTAGCTCGGCAAAGCGAAACAGCCAACTTGAGCTGATGCTTTCCTCTAGAGCCTGTCTTTCCCTGTAAATCACGGATGATTAAGTCTGGCATTAAAGGTGACTGGTTCAAGGCATTTAGGGGTGGAGCCGGATGCCTCGCCAAAGTAACAGCTGTGGCCAGATGCCCGGCGTCTCCTGCGGATTTAGGGTCTTCCAAGTGTCGGATTGTTGCTGAATCTAGGACAGCCCCAGAGCCCCCGGCCTGGACCGTGTCCTCAGGTGGATTCCCACGGTGTCCTCAGCCGGAAGCAGGTGGGGTCTGGAACCAAAGGGCTGGGACTTTAGGAAATTCGGAGAGGCCCCACCTGACAGCAGGCTTAGAGCTCAGGCAGGGTTAGAGCTATGCGGTCCTCCAGGCCGCGGAGGGGAGCTGGCAGGGGTGCTGGTGAGCGCCAACGGGTTCGGGTGTGTGTGTGGGGGGGGGGTGAGGCTTGGGGACAGCGGGGCGGCGAGGGACGTGGGCGGCCGCGGATCGCTAGCTTCGGGGCTCACAGTCTTGGGGTGCGCGGCTGCAAAGCGGGCAGCGGAAGCTGCGCGTCGGTCGCCGAGGCTTCCGGTCACTGACATCTGACCCCTCCCCTCCTGCAGCCCCAACCAGGCGGGGCGCGGGGACCATGGGTTCCTGGACCTCCAGGGCCCGGGTCCCCAAGCCGGAGCCCGACCCCCGGGAGACGCTGGACCTGAGCCGCCTGCCCCCGGAGCTGCTGCTGGTGGTGCTGAGCCACGTGCCCCCGCGCTCGCTGCTGCTGCACTGCCGCCGGGTGTGCCGCGCCTGGCGCGCCATGGTGGACGGCCAGGCCCTGTGGCTGCTGGTGCTGGCCCGGGACCGCAGCGCCCAGGGCCGCGCCCTGCTCTCCCTAGCCCGCCGCTGCCTGCCCCCGGCCCGCCCAGACGGGCCCTGCCCGCTGGGCCACTTCTGCGCGCGAAGACCCATAGGACGCAACCTCATCAGCAACCCCTGCGGCCAGGGTGAGTCGTCCGGGAAGCCGCGAGGGCGGGGCCGCGGGGAACCGTTGCGCGGGGTGAAGGGCGGGGCCGGGGGCGGGGCCTGGGGAGGGCCGGGGGCGGGACCACAAGTGGATCCACCGGAGGGATGGAGGGCGGGGTCACAAGGTGAAGGGCGGGGCCGAGGGAGGGCCGTGGGCGGGACCACAAGTGGATCCACCGGAGGGATGGAGGGCGGGGTCACAAGGTGAAGGGCGGGGCCGAGGAGGCCCGTGGGCGGGGCTGAGGGAGGCCAGTGGGCAGGACCACAAGAGGATCCACCGGAGGGATAGAGGGCGGGGTCACAAGGTGAAGGGCGGGGCCGAGGGAGGGCCATGGGCGGGGCCGCGAGAGAAACCACAGAAGGGATTCAGGGCGGGGTCACAGGGAGGGCCATGGGCGGGGCCGCGAGAGAATCCAGGGAAGGGCTGGAGGGCGGGGTCACAAGATAAGTGGTGGGCGGGCTTGAGGGGGCGGGGCCACGAGCGAATCCACTGAAGGGATGAAGGGCGGGGTCACAGGGAAGGCCATGGGCGGGGCCGCCAGAGAACCCACTGGAGGGATGGAGGGCGGGGTCACAAGATAATCGATGGGCGGGCTGAGGGGGCGGGGCCACGAAAAAGAATCTATGAGAGAAATGGGAGGCGGAGTCACGGGATAATTGATGGATGGGGTGAGGCGTGGTCATGAGGGAACCAATGGGAAGGGATGGGGGCGGGATCACAATGGAGATGGGACCCCGAGAGAACCTGTCAAATCGCTGAGGTCAGGAGCCACGAGGGAGCCAGGGAGAAGGGATGGGGCGAAAGTCACAAGCTATGCAATAGGCGGGGCCCAAGGGACAAGTAGATTGAGAAGCAGGTCTACAGGTGAAGCAGAGGGAGGGGCCAGAAGTGGGACCTGACCAACCACGAGGGAGCTTGGGAGGACCCAACCATACCCTCTACCTGAGATTTCAGTTAAGAGCCCGGCTGCTCTTCCAAAGGATCTGAATTCAATTCCTAACACTGACACGGAGGCTGAAAGCCATCTGTAACTCCAGTCCCAGGGGGTCCCACCTTCTCTTAGAGCCTCTGTTTTGGCCTCCAAAGGTACCAAGCATGCATGGTGCACAGATATACCTTTTTAAGTTATTGCGTGTGCAAAAGGGCTCGAGTGTCACGGCACAGGTGTGGGGCGGTCGTAGACCAACTTTGTGCGGTCAGTTCTCTCCTTTTGTTTTTACATGAATTTTTAATTCTTCCCAGACTGCAATCCTAATGCCTCAGTTTCCCTGGTGCTGCAATCACGCCACTCAAGCCTTGTTTTTACTTTACAGAAGGCCTGCGCAAGTGGATGGTGCAGCACGGCGGGGATGGCTGGGTGGTAGAGAAGAACAAGAAAACTGTGCCCGGGGCCCCCTCACAGACCTGCTTCGTGACTTCCTTCAGGTGAAAGCCCCATCCCCAAGGGCCAGAGCCCTTGCTGAGAAAGGCCCTGCCTGTTCTCACGACCCCTCTCCCACCTTCTTTCTAGCTGGTGTCGCAAGAAACAGGTCGTGGACTTGGAGGAGAAGGGTCTGTGGCCAGAGCTGCTGGACAGTGGTGGTGTGGAGATTGCTGTCTCTGACTGGTGAGTGTGTGGCCAGGAAAAGGTCATTTGCCATAAACACTGGGGCCATGGCACACTCTTGTAATCCCAGCAGTTGGGACACTGAGGCAAAACGTGGTGAATCCCAGGATGGCATAGATGAGCTTAAGACCTGCATTGGCTATGTTGCAACATCTAAAAAAAGGAAAAAAAAAAGCTGAAATAAAATGAGTTCCCATGAAACACAGCTAGGGCTTTGTAAGTGTGAGACTGTGGGCACATTTTTGGAACCTTGATCACAAGCCTCCCTCTTTGGAGTCAAGTGTTACCAGCTGGATAGTAATGTGTATCAAGATGTCTGGAACAGTACCAGCTCCCCCGTAAGGTTTTTATTGGGGCTTCATGGAATGTCTGACCGACTGGCTGCTTGCCCAGGTGGTTAACCACAGCCTCCAGGTGAACTGGCGTTAACTCATAGCCCTAAGTTGCATCAAGGATCTTTCTGAAGCAGCCAGCTCCCGTCTAAGCCTCTCTGTGGGCGTGGCCAGCCATGTCCTCAGTCTGGTAGACTATTTGGTATGACTGGAGGCTCCAACAAAGACAATGTCCTGGCAGTCATGGCTCCTCAAAGGCCCAGAGATCATCTCTCCAAGATCATTGTTTTGGGGCAAAGACAGGAACAGAAGTGGGGATCAAACCCACGGTCCATGGTCTCATGCGTGCCAGGAAAAACCTCCAACGCTAAGACACACACACACACACATATGCCAGGTCTCTTTTTAGTTTGATTTTAAGGTAGAGTCTCACCAAGTTGCCCAGGCTGGCCTTGTCCTGAAGGTATTCCCATGTTAGCCTCTATAAGAACAGGAGTTACTTGCCTGAGCTAGCAGGCCCATCTCATAAGATCTGGGGCTGATTTAGTATGTGTGCCTGTGGTGGAGGGGAGAGGTCAGCCTACTGTCATTCCTCAGGAGCAGTCCACTTGTTTTTGCCCTCCCAGTACTGGGATTATAAACATGTATAGCTGTGCCCAAGTCACAAAGATCCCCAGAGACCACCAGGAAGACAGACCCACCAAACTGCAAATGCAAGGTTTTATTGATTGTTCATCCAACCATGGCAGGGACCCTGTCTAGCAAGCTGATGCAGCAGTCCCCAGAGGGAGCAAAGTTCCCTGTCTACTGCTAGGTTTTAAAGACAAAAGCCACAGGATTACATCAGTAGGTACGGATTGATTTCTGATTGGTTGACATTTGGGAACAATTAGGAGAGTTTCTCAAAGTCATATTTTGGCATGAAATACCTGTGTACCAATTATTCTCATTGGTCAGTGCTGAGAGGGAACATTCTGTGGTTTCTATGGCTTTGACTTGTTACTTGCAGGTGGCCTGTTGTTCATAGATACCAATAGTTTTCAGAACTGTATTCTGGAGACTACAGGGGAGGTTTTGATCTCCCCTGGAGTTTCTTTTGTGGCCAAACAGTTCCCAGGAAGCAAATATCTAGGAGGCTAGGGAGGGTCTGGGGTTTCTTTGTGTTCAGTTTTGGCCCTAGGCTCCGGGAGGCCAGAGGATCTGGAGTTTCCCTGTGTTAGAGGCCTACGTGTCTTTTATAGCTTATCATGGCTACTAAAGCAGGGCCTGAGTGAGGGTCTGGTCCCTTTATTTCTACATTATTAGAAGTGAAGCCTTTGAATTTAGTTTAGCCCTTTCATTATCACTCTCCCTGGCTTTAGGTGGGGTTTTTTGTGAGGATTGCCAGCCAGCTCCCAAATAACCACACAGAAACTTAACACTAATTGTAAATGCTCAGCCAATAGCTTAGGCTTGTTAGTAACTAGCTCTTACACCTAAATTAACCCATATTTCTTATCTGAATTCTACCATGTGGCTCATGGCTTGTTACCTCATTTTCTACACATCTTGCTTCCTCTGCATCTGGCTAGGACACCTGAGACTCCACCCTTCCTCTTCCCAGTGTTCTCTCTGTCCCGACAACCCTGCCTAGCCCTGGGCCAGTCAGCTCTTTATTAACCAATAAGAGTAATACATATTTACAGTGAACAACAGGATTATTCCACAGCACCTGGCTTTTCGGCTTTTTATTTTCTTCTGAGACTAAGTATCCCTGGCTGACCTGGAACTCTCTGTAGGCCAGGCTGGCCTCAAACTCAACAGATATCCACTTGCCTCTGCCTCCAGGGAGTTTAAAGGCGTGTGCCTACATATCCATCAACACCTAGCTTTTTGTGTGGAGGGGATTTGAGACAGGGTTTCTCTGTGTAGCTCTGGCAGTCCTGGAGTTTGCTCTGCAGATCAGGTTGGTCTTGAACTTGGAGATCCACCTGCCTCTGCCTCCCAAGTGCTGGGATTAAGGGTGTGCACCATTACCGCCTGGTTTAACACCCAGCTCTTAATTGAGTCCTGGGATTCAAGCCCAGTTCCTTATCCTCGTGTGGCAAACACTTTACTGACTTAGCCATCTTGCCAGCCCCCAAAGACCCTTTTGAGGAACTTAATTAGTACCCACAGGGGGGCTAGACACCCACAAAGACAGGTGATACATTCAGATCCCCTTCCCACAGGTGGGGAGCCCGACATGACAGTGGCTGTAAGTACCGTCTCCTTGTCAAACTTCTTGACGCTCACCAGAATGTCCTCGATAAGTTCTCGGCTGTGCCGGACCCCATTGAACAATGGAACAACAATATCTACCTGCAGGTGAGGTCAGAGCGAAGATGAGCCACTCACTGGGTGCCCACTGGGGGAGGAAAGGGTAGTAGGGACTGTGGTTGTCTCATTACCCCAACCCCTAGTGCTGCTTGATCAATAGCAGTCATTTTACTATCTCTCTGTCTCGTGGGGGGGGGGGGGACTATGCCTGTCATGTGTGTGTGGAAGGCAGAGTGGTCAATGTTTTATGTCTTTCTATCACCCTCCACCTTAGTTTTTGACACAGTATCTCTCACTGAACGAGGACCTCACTGATTGGCTAAAGTGACTGGCCAGTGAGTTAGAGACGGAGCCACCACAGCCAGCTTGCACATGGGTGCTGGGGAACTGAACCCAGGCCCTTTATCAACAGAACCATTTCCCTAGCCCTGCCCTGTCTTGTCACCCTGAGGCAGTATGTGGAGAAAGCTGGGCTGGGCAGTTCTGACTGCAGTCTCTCCCATTCCAACAAAGCTCTCAGACCATAGCACAAGCTGAAGGGCAGAGTGGTAGTGGTGGGTGACCATGACAACTGGCAGTCTGCAGGGCTGGGGCAACCATGATGTGAAGAATCACTGTTGACTTAGTTTCAGATCTCCTCCGTGAGATCTCTGGGCCAGTCAACACTGAAATTCCTCACATCGTGGCGGCCCCAGGGCAGGCCGACTTCTCCCATAGTGGGAAGAGCACCAGGAGATGTATAAGCTTCAGGTACTTGGCCTATTCTGACCTAGCTTGAAAAGTCTCTCCATAAGACTACTCAGCCTCACTATTTTTTATTTTTTTTTTTTTGAGACATGGTCTCACATAGCCCAGGCTGGTGTCAAACTCACTAAGTAGCCGAGGCTAGCCTTGAGCTCCTTCCATTTCCCAAACGCTGGGAATCATTGCAGATGTACACAGCCACACCCAGAATTTCTGCCACATTCTTGCTGATAAAACCTCTTTTATTTGGTTGGGATTTTTGTTTGTTTGTTTGTTTGTTTGTTTTGCTTTCTCTTTGCAACAGTTTCTTGCTATATATATCCCAACCGTTGTGGACCCCACTATGCAGCCTGGGCTGTCCTCTAACTTTCCATCCCCATGCCTCAGCCACCCAGCCTCTTGATGACAGAGGCCTGTCACCACACCTAGCCTTAGATTCCACCTGTTAATGACAACACGGCAAGATCTCAGAAGAAGACAGGGAGTAGACAGAGTAACACGACTGCCGTCTGGGTGAGCTCTGCCTGCTGGGAAGGGCTGTGACACAGACTGTCCCCTTCTACCTCCAGGTCACCCATGTGTTCTCCAATATCAGGAGGGGCGTCCGTTTCGTGTCTTTTGAACACTGGGGCCAGGACACGCAGTTCTGGGCTGGCCATTATGGGGCCAGAGTGACCAACTCCAGCGTGACCGTGCAAGTCTGTCAGTCCTAGGCGAAGGCCACCACCGTTTGTCGAGACAGCTGACTGTGCCTTCCAGGAGCTGGGGCTGTTGACTGGAATCCTTCATGAATCAAGCGCTGGTTCCCTCCTGGCACGTGTAACTCTAGGATCCGGTGGAGGGTCCTGCTTGGCCTTGTTCAGAGTCTTAAACACTGGAGTCCTGCACCAGATCTATCCATTGCTGCTCCTTGGGTAGAGCGAGGGTGCTGGCTGCCCGGGTGCATGCTCATCACAGGGAGGTCCTACGCTGCCTCTGTTTGAGTTTGGTCTCTCACTGCCCTTTCCTCAGTATTGGCCTCCCACCCTTTCCTGAGACAGGGTCTCAAGCATCCCAGCTGGCTAAAATCTAAGGATAACTTTAGCCTCCTGCCTTCGCCACTCAAGTGCTGGGATTACAGGCATGCACCAACCCACCCAGGTTTGTGAGGTGCTGGGGATGAGCCCAGGGCTTAGTGTAAGCCAGTCACGCTATCTACCAACTAAGCTGCATCCCCGGCATTGCCTTCTTGTCACCTCATTTCTGCCTCAGGGACTGCCTTTGTCCCTTCACTGAAGCCATCACTCATGTCTGAACTTACAGCTAGCAAAATTCCAACTCCCACGTGAACCCAAGCTCACGTGGGTATTCCCAGGTCTCCTCATTGAAGGGTATTATCTGCCCACAGATGGTCTCCAAACAATGAGGAAGTGCCTAGAGCCCCGGCCCTGATCCTCAGGGACCTCTGTAATTGTGTAATATTTAAAGTTATTTATCATTTTCTCAAACGGTGAGAGAATAATAATATACCTACCGGCAATATCTGTCTGCCAATTGCACTGTAATAAATTATTATTTTGCCTAAACTGGTTCATATCTTTTTCTGTGACTGTCTTGGTCTTTTTTTATGCTTTGTTTATTGCTATTGCTTGCTTTGTGACAGGGTCTCTATGTAGCCCTGGCTAACCTGGAACTCACTGTGTACATCAGGCTGGCCCCAAAGGCCTCCACCTGCCTCTGCTGCATGGACACGAGCACATATTTTCTGTGCTTGGTGGTGGTGCATTTTTGCCACAGGACACATGTAGAGATCAGAGGACAGCTTGAAGGAATCAGTTCTTTCCACCTTGTAGACCCCAGAGGCCTAGCTCAGACTATCTGGCTTAATGGCAAGTATCTTTACCCACACAGAGCCATGTTAGTCTAAACTATAATTCAAATGCGTTGAATTTAGTGTACCAGATGTCACAGTTTAACGACACTGTGCCCTGTGCTGTCTGTTGAGTGTAGGAGACTGTGGACTTGACCACTGTTAGCCAGGCATGTAAGGTCGAAAGTGTCCCCCCAAAATGGCAGTCCTAAACAGAAGTCCTCAACAAAACCACCGAACCAGATTACTCCATGGGTAGTTTATTGGAGATGAAACTGCCAAGGCTCTTCCCCTCCCAGGGCAGAGGTGGAAAAGTAAGCAGATTTTTTACGATAGCAAGGTGGCATCTCTGAGTTGATACAGGCTTTTCTAGATTGACCTAGAACTAGATGCCCTTGCCACAGGCAGACTTTTGAGGGAGGTGCCTGGCAAACAAGTCCACCTTTAGATTTCTCTTACCTGGTAATAATCTTTCTGTTTACCTGGTCAGAGTCCTTCTGTTTAGGACATTGTCACCAGCCCTGCCATTTGGGGAGGGGGGCACTTTGGACCTTACATGTCTGGCTAACAGTGATCAGGTCCACAGTCTCCTACACTCAACAGACAGCACCGGGCACGGTGTCACTAAGCTGTGAGATATGCTACACTAAATTCAATGCATTTGAATTATAGTTGAGATTACCATGGGTTTCCAGGGACAGTGGGGCTGTGGAGACAGCCTCGTCACAGTGTTTGAAGACCGCATGTTTTGGAGAATGTGGTTGAGGCAGCACCCAGTCAATAAGGCAGATGAGATGCCAGGCACAAGGGCTCTCAGCACTGCAGAGGGGAATTACCTGGAACTTAACCCCAGCGTTTAGAGGCAGGAGAATGAGAAGCAAGGTCTCTCCACTACATGAGACCCTGCCTCAAAAACAAAGATCTGAAGCATATCAAAACGTTTCAACCAGGGCGTGCAGGTCTCACCACCCAGCATGAGGAGAGGCTGTTGATCTCCAGTTGTTAGAAATAAGCTTGGGGTCACAACGTAGAGGAGCACAGCTCCAACTGAAGTGTCTGGACAGGCAAACTTTACTCTTGATCTAGAGTGTGTTGCGAAGGTGGGCACACAGACAGGAAGTACATCGGGTTTTATTCTAATTCGGATGGTGGCTGTGTCTTTCCCCCATTGGTCGAGTCCCACTCACCGTCTTAATTCAACTGGCTAGTGTGGAAAGAATTGGCACACAGAAAATGAGGGGACAGGGGTCACTGCTCCAAGAGGACAGGGGTCACTGCTCCAAGAGGACAGGGGTCACTGCTCCAAGAGGATAGGGGTCACTGCTCCAAGAGGACAGGGTCACTGCTCCAAGAGGACAGGGGTCACTGCTCCAAGGGGACAGGGTCACTGCTTCTGACCACTAGATCCCTGGAATTGAGCTGTGAGCTTTTTTGTGTAAACAAAGGTTTCACTGCGTGGCAAGATTAAAATATTAGCATAGAAGTCTTACAAGGAGTTGGGGGCATATTTCTGAGTTCCTTATCCTAAACACAAGTTTTATAGTACTTGATAGAAAAAGACTCATATTTGATATTTCTTGCACTGTGACCCAGGAAATAATAAAACATAGCCATCCCAAGTGTGGGCTTGGCATGGTGGCACACACAGGCATTTAATCCTAGCATGTGAGAGACAGAGACAGGTGGATCTCTGAGTTTTAGGCTAGCCAAGGTTACATACTGAGTCTTTGTCACCATCAACAAAAAAATATTTTTAAATCCAAATTTGACTTCTAATGAATGCATATTCTTTCTCCACCACCATCCAATCAAACTGAGGATGGCAAGCATAAGGAATAGCTTAGCAACCTAGGACTCTACTTGGCCTGGACTATACTACACTCTCCTTATCTAATGATGTAATTGGCAGCCTGTTGCCTTTACCTGCGTGTTCTATGCTCACACACCCATCTTGAAACAATGTACCTAGCTGTTTTGGAATCCCACCTGCATCTGGCTACATGAAAACCCCTCAGAAAAATGGGATAAATTCATCCCCAACTATCAAATCTAGTCAGACTTTATCCAGTTATACTCTCGTTATATTTGGGTGGAAGAATGGAAAAGTTGGTCCAGCCTGAACTAGTTTTGGTGTGTGTGAAATAAGATAGTTTGTCTTCAGGTAAACTCTTAGAATATCCTACTTACCGCCAGGTGGTAGTGGCACACACCTTTGATCCCAGCACTAGGGAAACAGAGGCAGGCAGATCTCTGTGAGTTCCAGACCAGCCTGGTGTAGAGAGTGAGTTCCAGGACAGTCAGAGCTACACAGAGAACTCAAAACAAAATAAAACAAAAATAATACCAAAAAAAAAAATCCAAAAGAATATCCTACTTACCATCCTAAGCTTGTAGAGGCCGGAGGACAGTTCTGAGTTGGCTTGCCCTAAAGCACCTACTTAGAGTCCCCCAGTGAGGGGCTGGGGTGTGGCTCAGTGGTAGAACCCCTGCCTAGAGTCCCCCAGTGAGGGGCTGGGGGTGTAGCTCAGTGGTAGAGCCCCTGCCTAGAATCTCTCAGTGAGGGGCTGGGGGTGTAGCTCAGTGGTAGAGCCCCTGCCTAGAATCTCCCAGTGAGGGGCTGGGGGCGTGGCTCAGTGGTAGAGCCCCTGCCTAGAGTCCCCCAGTGAGGGGCTGGGGGGCTTGGCTCAGTGGTCCCTAGGTTGGATCCCAGCATTGTTTGGGGGGAGTGAAGCCTGATTAACTATGGTCTTCGCTGACAATGATGTGTAAGTGTGGGCCCAGTAACAGCACTAAATGTGACCTGCCAATGAGACATAGCAATAATGGGGACAGTTACTGGTGTGGCAGCAGGTGGGAACTTAGCACAAACCTGGAACTGCTCTAAAACAATAAAGGCTAACACAGGCAAAGCGCTTTTTCAGACAAAAACAAGTGTCCTGGGCGGGCGTCTGACTTTACCTGACTCATTAGCTAGTCCCATATGGCTTTTCAAGATTCCCAAAGTGAGTTTCCGAGTGGAGATTGTCTCTCTGGCCCCACAGACACTCCAGACCACAATCATAGTAAAAAGCCACTGTTTACAGAGACGTATACTTTCTACCTTTTAAAATGCAATGTTCTGGTTCCAGTGGGGGCAGAAAGCAAAGGTGGTTTTTATGCACGTTATAATTTCACAGCTTTCTCTGATCAGATGATCTCTAATGAGCATCGCAAAGTGGCTTGTTAGTTGTTTGGTTGGTTGGTTGGTTTTTCAAGACAGGCTCCACCACTGAGCCACACCCCCCAACCCCTCACTGGGGGATTCTAGGCAGGGGCTCCACCACTGAGCCACACCCCCCAACCCCTCACTGGGGGATTCTAGGCAGGGGCTCTAGCACTGATGGAGACTCCCAGCCCCTCACTGGGGGATTCTAGGCAGGGGCTCTAGCACTGATGGAGACTCCCAGCCCCTCACTGGGGGATTCTAGGCAGGGCTCTAAGTCATAATCCCAGCCCCTGGCTGCTGAATTCTAGGTAAGAGTGCTTTTGTTAAATACCCAGTCTCTCACTGGTGCATTCTAGACCAGCACTCCACCCGTGATATACAACTTCAGCCCTTGGTGTTTTGAGAGGAGGTCCTACTAAGTGACTCAGGCTGACTTTGACATCCTAGTGCCCCAGCCTCCAAGTGCTTGGATTACAAGGATGTGCTACTGGACCTGGCTTTGGCCCTTCTCGCGCTTTCTAACTTGTCATTGTTGCCAACTCTACAGGTCTGAAGGTTGTGACACAGCACATCACAGGAATTCTGACACCTGAGCCACACCTGACAAACCACTCTGGAGCCCCCAGGGGCTTTTCTCAATTCTGTTGTGGTCTGTGACAGTGACCTCCTTCAGCCTGCTCCATGATGCCACTTTAGGAAGACATTTTGACTCCTGGGTGCAGCCGTTCCTGGGATTGACTGACATTTTTCAGGCTTCCGGCTGGATGCACGATGAAATGCAGTGTGGTGTAACACTGCTCTGAAACTGTTGAAAACCCGAGCTTCCACTGCGGCCCGTCCCTTGATACCATGTGAGTTCCTATCTAACTTAGAGAAACGTGCCTCCCACCCAAATGGTTTTTGTCTCTTTTGCACCCAACCCTTACAGGCAAAAAGCATAAATGAGAATATTGAAGTGATGGTTTGGAGACCCTGGGGAAACAGTTCCCTGGGGAAGAGCACCTGCTGCCTTTCCCGAGGACCTGAGTTTGCTTCCCAGCACCCACATCAGGTGGCTCACAATTACCTGTGTGTAACTCTAGCTCTAGGGGTTGGGACGCCCCCTTCTGGTGTTCATGGGTGGTGTCCCACACCCACCCAACCACATACACAAAAGAACAAACAAATCTTTTCCTTTTGAGTGATGGGATGAGGCAAAGGAGATCATGCATCGTTAAGAGCATTGTTCTCACAGAGGATCTGGGTTCTGGTCCCCGCACTCACACTGGGCAGCTTACAAGCTCCCGTAACCCCAGTTCCAGGAGATCTGGCGCCCTCTTCTGGCCTCCTCGGGCACTTGCACATACACATAGTGCACACATGCATTCGTTTAGTCACGCAAAATAAAGCAATAAAATATTTTTGAAATGATGGAGGGGGACCAGGCATACTGGTACACACCTGTAATCCCAGCACTTAAGTTATGGAAACAGGAGGATCGACAGCTTGCAGCTGGCCTCTACTATATAGAGATCTTGAGGCTAGCCTGGGATACCTGAAAATTATGACAACTTATTTTCCCCCACCTACCCTAAAAAATGAATAGGTAATTGGAACACAGTTCAGTGGTTGAACACCTGTCTAGAATCCCCTAGTGAGGGGCTGGGGCATGGCTCAATGGTAGAGCCCCTGCCTAGAATCCCCCAGTGATGGGTAGGGGCGTGGCTCAGTGGTAGAGCCCTGCCTAGAATCTCCCAGTGAGGGACTGGGGGTGTGGCTTAGTGGTAGAGCCCCTGCCTAGAATCCCCCAGGGAGGGGCTGGGGGTGTGGCTCAGTGGTAGAGCCCTGCCTAGAATCCCCCAGTGAGGGGCTGGGGGTGTGGCTCAGTGGTAGAGCCCCTGCCTAGAATCCCCCAGGGAGGGGCTGGGGGTGTGGCTCAGTGGTAAAGCCCCTGCCTAGAATCCCCCAGTGAGGGGCTGGGGGCGTGTCTCAGTGGTAGAGTGCTTCCTGTGTTAAGGTGACTGCTGATAAAGCCAAACCCAAATTTTCAGTTGCATCATGGAGGGATATAAGAAAATGATGGCCTGGGGGATTTCAGACTGTGAGCTCTGGTGACAGATGGTGTAAAATGACCCATCCTGGGGACAACTCCACCATCCCCAAGGGACCCTCCAGGATCTGCCTGTCCATGGTGATCTCCAGTTTAAGCTGGCCCAGGGGCAAAGCCAGACAAAGGGCTTTTGAGCCACACCACCAGCACACTGCATGTCACTTTGCTGTCTGCATGGGCTTTGGCCAGGCAGGAATGCAGAAGAGAGTCCTGTGGTGGTCACACCCACCCACAGAGCTGCCCAAGCAGCACCCAACACTAGTCACTGGTTGGTCAAACCAGGTGCTAGTACCCCAGAACCTGAGATGCAGTCTGAGTCTCAGTGTGTTGGGGGTGACTGCTGACAAAGTGCTGGGGGGATGCTCATAACTGGATATCAGAGCATCCACCCTCGCAGTCACAGCCAAGGTGGCTAACTTCTGCTCGCTAGGAATTGTGCAGTTCCCCTTGTCTCGAGTTCGTGTGTGCTTGTGTGTGTGTGTGTGTGTGTGTGTGTGTGCGCGCGCGCGCGCACGCGCTCGCGAGTGCGTGCCCTTGTGTGTGCGTGTGTCCTGTTTACCTGTATGTCTGAGATGGAGTCTCACCATGTAGCCCAGGCTAGCCAAACCCTTAGCAATTTTCCTTCTTCCTAAGTGCTGTGATCACAGATGCTCCCCACTATGTCCAGCTGTGACACTGTTTGCTTTGATTCTTTTATTTGGGGAGCAGTAAGGTCTCCTGGCGCCCAGGTTGACTTCGAACCGTCAATGTGTTTGAAAATGACCCCAACCTTCTGATCCTCCTGCGTCCACCATCTGAATGTCCAGACTGCAGGCATGTATCACCACATTGGGTTTTTGCACTTCTGGTAACCGAAGCTAGGGCTTCACGGATGCTGGGAAGGCACCCTCCAAACTGAGCTCCATCCCCAGCCCTTTTAATGAGTGTCTGCTTTGCAAGCATCTTTCAGTGTCGAGCCAGGAAGCCTTATGAGGGAACAGAGGAAGGAAAGGAGCCAACCCCACAAAATTAACACTTCTGTGTAACGACTAAGAGTCACTGGGCAGGGCTGGTGAGAGGGCTCAGTGGGCAAAGGTACTTGCTGCCAGGGCTGATGACCTCAGTTTGATCCCCAGAATCACGTGGTTGGTACAAGGAGAGAACAGACTCCTAAAAGTTGTCTTCTGACCACCACATACGTTCTGTGGCATGCACCTGTGCACACGTGTGCACACACACACACACAAATAAATACATGTTTTCCCAATTACTTAAAAAAATAATTGTAGCCAGGCAAGGTGGCGTGTGGCTATAATCCCAGAACTCAGGAACTAAAGGCAAGAGGATACAAGCTTGCAGCCAACTGAACTAAACAAAGAAAAAGGGTAGAGAAAAACTAGGCACTGTGGTGTACATCTTTAATTCTGGTATAGGAGGAAGAGGCAGGCAGATTTCTGTGATTCCAGAACAGCCAGAACTATATTGTATGACCCTGTTAAAAAAAAAAAAAAAAAAAAAAAAAAAAAAAAAAAAAAAAAAGAAGACAAAGAGGGAAAGACCCAGACAGACAGAAAGCCACAATTAGTTAAATGTAGAAAACAACTGATTATGGGATGGCCAGCCCCAACAGATACAATTACAACACACAACTCCTGCACATAAGGCTCAGGCAATGTCTTGGGAGAAAGCAGAAGGACTGTGATAGTCAAAGGACCAGGAAATCTGCTGTGAGATTGTGTCTTCTAGCTGTGACATGAAGCTATACCTGAGGCCTCAACAGCATGGCTGCCTAAACAAGACCAGAACAATTTCTACACCAGCTGACATCCTAAAGTAGATGGAGAAATCTCAGAGGCCGAAAGCCCTAGATGAAGAGCCACAGCCAACTAACAACTTGGGAGAGAGGGAGAACTAGTCTCCAGGGACGATCCCCTGATTGGTTATCCAGTAGCAGCAAGTGGTCAGCCTTGGATACACAGGCATGCAGCCACACTGCCCAAACTCCAAAGGTTGGATTTATATGTTCATTCATTTATATGGGTATGTAACAACAATGGTGAAAGAGAAGCCCCTATGAATTTTGGAGAGAGTAGGGGGAGAGGATACTTGGGAGGAGAGAGAAATTATGTAATTATATTTTAATCAAATTTTAAGAGAAAGAGAGGGTTGGAGATGGGGTAAGAGGAAGGGAAGAGGAAAAAAGAAGAAAGGAAGAGAATGAACCATGAGGGGATAACTGTACACATTTATTAGGGTTTTGTTGTTGTTGTTATTGTTGTTGTTGTTGTTTTGTTTTGTTTTGTTTTTTGTTTTGTTCTGTTTCTGGAAGCAGAATCTCACTATGCAACTCTGGCTAGCCAGGATCTCACTATGTAGACCAGGCTGACCTTCAACTCACAGAAATCTACTTGCCTTTTTCTCCTGAGTGCTGGGATTAAAGGTATGCTTTACCACACCCAACTATTGAATCACTTTTAATTGTGTGTGAATGAGTACGTGCATGCGTTTGTGTGTACGTGTGTGTGTGTGTGTGTGTGTGTGTGTGTGTGTGTGTGTGTGTTTAGACCACATGCATTTGGGTGTCCTTGGGGGCCAGAAGAGGGCATCTCCTGGAGCCGGGTAGCGGCAGTTGTGAGCCACCTGTCAGTGGGTTCTGGGAACTACACTCAAGCTCTCTGCAAGAGCAGCAAATGCTGTTAACTGCTGAGCCATCTCTCCAGCCCCCATCTAATTGCTTTTTAATGTTGAAAGAATCCAGCAATTA